>NC_092183.1:20035000-20312500 GCF_043641665.1 Enoplosus armatus | reverse complement strand
GTGACAACCATGACCTCTGTTATTGGCATATCTGCATTCTGCCTGCACTGCAGAGCCTCCACCACACTACTCGCAGCGTTTTCTCTCCCAAGAGCGGCAGGGCCCATGCCTCATAAATACAAACACAATCTCTCCTACACCTCCTGACTGCAGGACAGGACTCCACACATATCTGCCCGTGGAGCGCAGCCCATTTGCATACATATTAAAGTGACGCCTCAGAAAAAAGGAAGAGAGAGAAAGAGGGGGGAAGAGGGAAGGAGGGGAGGGTGGGGGTGGGGGTGGGGGGGTGGTAGAGCGGGTATATGCAAACAAGGCTTTCATCTAATATGCAAGAACCGGCAATGCTCTGGCATAAATCTGCATCTGAGCTCAGGCAAAGGGAGCGGAGCCCATTTGACAGTAAATGGGCTAGGGATGGCTGTCAGATGCACAGGGGAACACTGTGTTACCCCACAGAGAACCAGGGTGATTGATCAGAATGGCATGTCACATATAGCAAGAACTACAAGGTAACAATAGAACATGCTAAGCAAAACCTATGGATGGTATTAGAGGAAAGAAGTGAGGGATATATGGTAGAGTATGTCAGGAAAACATGAAATCCTTAAAGGAAAAGTTCAACATTTTGCGCAATGTGATTGTTCGATGCTTTTGTACGGCTTAAACAAACGAGACACAACGTGCTAATTAGTGAACTTTGGAGGTGCAGGTAGCCGCATTTTGTTACCTTTGGACAGAGCTAGCTGTTTTTCCCTGTTTCCAGTCTTTATGCTAAGCTAAGCTAATCGGCTGTTGGCTGCAGCTTCATATTTACCATACAAACATGAGAATGGTATCGATCTTCACATCAACATATTTCCCAGCATAATTAGAAAATGTTGTCATGCTAGCACGCTAAACTAAGATGGTGAACAAGTAGACCTTATATTTGCATCAGCATGTTAGCATTTTAGCTTGCTGACATTAGCACTGCACATCCGCACAGAACCGCATATTAGACTCTTAGTCTTTGTTTTACCTTTGGACAGAGCCACAGTAGATGTTTTCCCCTGTTTCTAGTCTTTATGCTAAGCTACGCTAACCATCTGTTAGGCACTGCAACATCATGCAGATATTAGAGTTGTATAGATTTTCTCATCTAATTTTCAGTGAGAAAGCAAAAAAAAACAAACAAAATATTTCCCAAAATGTTGAACTGTTCCTTTAATAAGACAAAGCATTTGTTAAAGCATACTGTACTGTGTGTATGCTATTAACTTGCACTGAAATGTATGTATTGTGCCTGAGCAGGCAGATGTTTAACACTTCTGGAACATTTTTGCACAAGCAAAAGTAGAGCACATGATGGCAGTGCTAAAGCAAAGAAAAAGTGCACTAGTGAAACTTTACTTACTGTCTTCAGAAACTGGAGTGCTGCCATGAGCTCTGGGTTTCCCCTAACTCTGTGAGTATTTCATGTTGGACACCCTTGAACTCCTTTTCCTGTTTTCCTGCCTGAGCATGTCGCATTGAAGCCCGCCATTCTGTCTGTACAGGTGATCTTACGCACAGGAAATGGAAACTCTGAATGTGCATGTGGCGTGTATGTGTATGTGTGTGGTGTTTGTGCGTGTGAAAGAGTGTTGGAATGGAGGGGGGGGGGGGGGGGGGGGGGGAGTTTGAAACAGGATATGTTGGGAATAACACAAAGCACAAAAAGTGTCACATGATCTGAAACACAGGGTTGATTTATTTGGCTTCAGAAAGAATCTGTTGCATGTGGTTTGGAGGAGAGAATGTTTTCCTTCTTTGCTCTCAGTGTGCTCAGACACAACACATGGAAACATTTTCTGAGAGGCCATGGGTCTGCGAAAAAAAGGCTCCAGACATTTTATTTCTTCTCCCTCTTTTCATAGCTTTTTCGGGTTCTTTTTTTTTTTTTTTTTTTTTTTTTTTTCTCAAACTGATTGAATTACATACATCTGCTTGCCACATGTAGAAATATCTCCCTAATGAATATTTGGGATGGACTCAGGGGTTGTGACATGAAATTAGCAGATTATATTAATAGTTTATTTTGGTGAGAGTCAACTGTTAGAGTGGTGCACCAAGTGGTGGGCTCTCCACCGGTTCCATGCGAGGGTGGCGGGGATATATCAATGAACATCATATTTACAGCCTCTATTTCAGTCTGTAGTAAATACACTTCCACTCACATGAGACAGTTGCAAGTCTGCCCTATTGTCTGCCATAAATATGCTGGAAGGGTTGGTTAAATATTGATAACACCAATTTTCTGCCTCCCCCCACCCCCCTACCCCACACACCCGCTCTCCATCACCACCACACACACAAACACGTACACATACACACATCTCATACCAAGCCCCTCCTTTCTGTCTCTCCCTCTATCTCGCGGTTATTTCACCCTCACAGTAACCTTGCTTATGCATATTGCATATGTAAATACAGCACCCCGCCTCTGAAGTAATTGTGTGCATCTTCCACCGAGCTGCAGATCTCAGCTCTGTGTTTAAAGGGACGCACTGTGGGAAGACTGAATTCTCTTTGTTTAGCAGTGATTCTTTTCTGTTTGGACTCATCCACCAACTCAAGAACTACAGATTTATTGATAAGAAAAGTGCTTGAAGTACGACTCTTTTCTCAATTTTTTTTTTTTTGAGTTAAGAAGGAGTTGGTTATGGGCGGGGCTGAGTCCCTTGTCCAGGATTTCAATCAGATACAATAAAATCCTTTGTCAGCACAAGTAGTATGAAGTAACTAATGTAATGTAATATTTAGGTTGAATACGAATGTAGAGACATAACTTAAGTGTAAAAATTGTTTAGATGAGAACATCTAAGTTGAGTTTATCAAATAATGGTCTTCCATCATGAATATTTAATTCATTTCAGCTCCTAACACATAGTTCAGTTATGCATCTATGAACTATCAGATGTGTTTATTGTTCGTGTCAGAGTTACAGTGGTATGTTTCATGTCTTTACAAAACTCACAAAAGTGGGAATGTTTTGTTTGTCTCAAGTGAAAGACTTCAAAATCACCAGTGGCCAATGCTGTCCCACCATTTCAATGGAGTAGTACAGTTTGCTGTCCTACAATCCAGAAGCATTCGATACGTTTTGTACTTTAGTGTTTGTCGAAAAAGAAAAAAATACTTCAAAATTATAAGAGGCTCTCTCTTTGTCACTTGTAAGTGTGGTTCATGTGTGGCAAAATGTGTTTTTAAAAAGTTGAGTTTGCTGTTATTAAAACAAAATGTGTGACTAAGTCTTCTTTGCAGAGCTTATTTTCTCCATAACGAGTCCATAGCAACCCTGAGCAGAACTCATTTAAGGGTCGGCCTACGATAAGAGATGGACCCTAGAAAACATATTCATTCATCAATTAAAACACTGCACTTTAACATACTATATCTCCAATAATTATGTACGTAGTGACCAGAACTATGTACTATGTGTTTCCAGTGTGCAGTAATGCATACCTTACTTTCAGTTTTTTTTTTTTTTTTAGATTATACTTTTTTAGTGTTTAGTGTGTTAACTCAACTCTGTGGAACATTTTGAGGCTATAATTTGTAGTGATGCCGTATTAAACTACATTCTGGGGAAGGTGTTTCTTATATTTTGTCCACATCATTTAGAAATCCAAAAGGGAAGAAAACCAGACACGTAATATAATATCAGAATATAATGGGAAAAACCTCCACAAACTACAGCCTCAAAAACCACCATACATTTGAATCGACACCTTCCTGAGACGGTGCCTACAACTATTACAAAGAATCACAACAAAAGTAGCATTTATTACAGAATTGTTGTGTTAGGTAGTTTTAGTTTGTAGTTTTATTCCTAGTATAACTATACTATCTTAATGTTCCTCTACTTAATATAAAAACAAGTGCATATGTCATGTATTGTGCATATCTGTAGGTTTCTTTGTGGAATATGTACAGGCTGTGAAAACAAATCTCCCTCTGGGACAATAAAGACTGTCCATCTATCTAGTAGTTGAAATCAGAGCCTTAGTTTCATTTGGTGTCAGTGGTAATGGGATTGCAATGCAGCAGTATGGAGAGAAAATAAATAAATAAGAACAAAGCACTGGTAAATTACAGAACATCATATGTTTAACCTCGGTTTTGAAATGCAAACATCAGATTTTATTCAGGACATTCAGCTTGACACTTACTTACATCCCAACAATGGCGCTGTAGTATGCTACCCATACTATACTGTACTACACTATATAAATAAGCAGCGTCTGGTTTACCATTACAGATATCACGGAGTTACCATGGCCATATTTGTTTCAGAGATTAAGAATCATACATTTGACATCGCAAAAAACAAGTATCATGAACGTTTAATGTTCGTGGCAACTTGATTTCTCTACAATTGATGTTTTCATGAACACCGAGTGGTCCAAGTGATCAGCATCGATCAGCAATAGTACAACAACTGGTCAAATGAATGTCCTTTTTCCATTGAACTGTCATACGAGCTATGTGTATGATTACTCCAGCTAACATGAGTGTGTATAGCAGTGTCTTAAGTCCATTTGACATTTGGTCTGACCTTTGGTTCTGTCTCTCACATATTGTAGGTTGTGGTTTCTCTCCGGTGATGCTCAGTAAAATGTTCGTCACAGTTGTTTTTTTACCCAGTGTGACATTTTGGCACCTACCCCCCCCCCCCCCCCCCCTCCTTTTATTCCCATTTGCATCTCACTAGCATTGCAATTTAGCCACCCAAAACTGTATAAAGTGCACTGGCGACCATTTTACTCTAAAAGTAAGTACTAGTTCCCACCTGAGTATTTTAGGTTTTTTCTATTTAAGTTGTTATGATTATTATTAATGTGTTTTGTGATCATTTGAAAAAACCAAAGCAAGAGATTTCCAAATATATATTTGCCCTATATGTCACTTTCAACCTATTACACTAAAACATACACTGTGTTATACTGTACTTCACTGCACTATATCCTCTACCAAACCTATTGCCTATAAACAGTGAATTGAGGCGCTGTTAATAATAAAGAGGCAAGTCATAAAGTTTAACTTCCCTTCCCTACGTAACAATAATACCTTTTAATCAAATTAAACTCATTTATTCAGCACTCCTATACTGTACTCTACTGTACTACAAATGACTGAACTACAACATAAAATGCCACTGTACCATAAAACCTGATAATAATCTGCTCTCTGCCATTTAGACTATACTCCAGAGGGAGCACACATGTCAGACTCCAATTTACACTATTATCAGAGCATGATAACCATAATAGTGGCTGTCCTCCCGATTCACAGATTTGGCAGGAAATCAAAGTCATATCCAGGTGTTCGGTATGATGTCAGCCATCTGCGTGTGTACACACAAACAGATGTGGAGCACGGATGACAGATAATCTCTCTACAAAGAGCTTTTACCTCACGTATCTGACTGCAGTGGCAATATTTCTATTATCGGAGGCAGTCCTAATGACATCACTGTCAGCTTCAGACAGTACATTCATAATTTACTCAACGTGTGTATATGTGCGTTAAACCTATGTACTGCACAGTATTTATGTATGAGCATGTTTAATGGGGCTTTTGAGGAAATGTCTGTGTTACCCAGTCTAGTATACAGGTTTGTATAGTATAGTATGGTATAGTATAGTAGGCTATTCTATAGTATAGTATAGAAGTTAATATTATTGTATTCCACTTCTCTCCAGCTCTCTTCTCTCTGTTCTGTTTTACTTTGAGGTTAGGGTTAAACGTTTGTGCTTCTTAGTGAGGCTGCATTCAGAAGCTGCCGCCCTGCTTCACGGAACAGTCATCCAGAGGCTCTGTGGAAAATGTTGACATTTTCAAACGTGCGATCCAAACTTACATTTTTAGTTTGCCTTTACTCTGGTTTCTTAATTCTCCGCTGTTAGTAGCAGCACCTAGCTTTAAGATTGTATTGCAGACATATTTCTGTATTGTCTTTCTGACATTTATGGCTCTGGAAAGCTGTTTGAATTGCATTTACTTGTAAAAAAAAAAACAAAAAGAAAAAAAAAGAGCTCTATTAATCAGTTTGATATTCTTCTTCTATTCTGTTACTCTTTGCTTTTTTCTATTATCATTATTCTATTACTCTCTATTCCATTCTGCTTTATTCTATTACTCTCTGCTACATTATATCTTATTCAGTTCTATTACTCTCTTCTATATTCTGTTCTATCCTGTTCTGTTCTGTTGCTCACTACTACACTCTATTCAACTCTATTCTATTCCATCACTCTATTGTATGTTCTGTTCTATTCTATTACTTTCTACTATACTCTATCCTCGTCTATTCCATTACCTCTGCTATACTTTATTCAATTCTATTCTATTTCTCCCTGCTATAGTCTAGTCTATTCTGCCCTATTCCGTTACTCTCTACTACTGCGTGTTCTATTCTATTCGATTCTATTCTCTTCCGTGCTTTCACTCTCTACTCTCTATATTCTATTCTATTACTCTCTAGTATGTTCTGTTCTGCTGTGTTTGATTTGTCTGCTATAGTCTATTCTATTACTTTCTATGCTATCACTTTCCACTATATTCTGTTCTATTTGATTACTCTCACTTGTATGTTCTATTCTATTCTATTCTGTTCTGTTACTCTCTGGAATGTTCTGTTCTGCCACTCTCTTCTGTATTCTGTTCTATTCTGTTCTACTCCTCTCTTTCTACTCTGTTTTGTTCTGCTGTAATCTATTCTTTATCAATTCTATAACTCTCTACTGCTGTATATTCTATTATATTCTAAAACTCTCTGTTCTGTTGTACCTGATTACTCTCTTGTATGTTCTCTTCTATTCTATTACTCTGTGCTATATTCTTCTCTGCTCTACTCCTCCCTTTTCTCTTCTACTTTTCTACATAATGTTGATGGTTTTTTTTGTCCGCACTGAGGTTTAAAAGCTCAGAGCACATTTAGTGAAATGCAGCATGCCTGCTCCTACGTGCATTCTGAATGAGGCTAGTAGTGATATTTGCGTATAACAGAAGCGCCGCCTCCCTCCCATTGGACAATGTCTACGCGAGGGCGTGGCAAGGAAAGATGAGAGTTGCAAATCCATGCCCTTACTGGGAAGACATGGAGCGCTATGGACACAGTCTACACGAATCAAGTAGGAATCTCAACTAAAGACATACATATTTCTTCAGTTAGGACAACACACGTTTTGAGAGACTGAGCGGAAAAAAGAAAGGGTGGCCCGATTGAGGATGGAGTGTGCATTTGACGCACAGAATCTGATCTCCATTTCTTTGAGGAAAATCCAAAGCTCCAGGACGCAGAGAGGAGGCATCAAGCTCCACAAGAACTTGCTGGTAACGTACGTACTGAGAAACGCCAGGCAGTTTTATGTGAGCAAAAACTTGTCGCAAACGCAGAGGACGCATCATTATGAGGATGTAGCTGCAGTCCGCGAGCGGCAAGAATACCTAGAATTGACTGGGAGCTTAACGGAGTTGGCCGATGACTTCTACTGCAACTTTACTGGGGTTGAGTCGGACACTTGGCACTGCGGAGCGCACCAGCCCACCGGCCAGCCTGCAGAGGTGGCGCACCAAGACGCATCTGCCTGCGCAATGGTTTCACCAAGTGACTCCGACCTCATGGTTTCGGAAGCCTGTTGGAGTTGCGCGGACAAGTCCTCCTGGGAGTTACCTATCCCGAACGCACAGGCCAACCAAAAGACCGTCCTGGACTTGGACACGCATGTGGTGACTACTGTCACGAACGGATACTTCCACTCAGACTGTTGCGCGCAGTCAAAACAGCCGCAGGGCGCGCAGTGCTACAGCAAAAAGCGAAAGATGGACACAAGTTATCATATTGTTGATCCAGAGTTTTATCTGCCAGACTTTGGGCCGGTGCCGTGTAAAAGGATGAGGACCGACGACGACTCCCATTCAGACTCGGAGCAGTTGGACAGCACGAACATCTCCAACCTGATCTCGGTGTTGGGTTCAGGTGGACTATCCGAGTTTGTGAGTTGGCAGCAGACGGACCTTGAGCAAATATTCGCCGCTCAGACAATTTGTTTAAAACACACGCTGTTAACAGGCAGCGGTTGGACCAGAGCAATCGAAGCATTTTGATTTGTATGATTGTTTTTTTTTCTTTGTATCGTTTTATTTGATTGTTTTTTTTTTTGTTTGTTGAATAAACCATGACACGAATGCAATTCTCTCTCTCTCCTCTGTTTGAATAATGTTGATGAAATGTGGTTCGGCATGTATAAGAGCGGTCATATCCATTTGGGATCACTTTTGCACATTTAACATTTCATGTGCCGGTTAATATGCTTTCTTCACACAGTATAAAATATCTGCAGCTTTGAATTTAAACCTCATTTTCTGGTGATTCGTGTGGGGTGCTGGGGTCTGTCTTTGGTTTGTATTTCCTGAAGAAATTAGTGAACGCTCTTCTCTCCAGAAAGATGTTGGACGAGCTCCATCATGTGGCAAGTAAAGATCTGTACAGCCTCATGCTCCAGATCGACGCAGAAAACTAATTCTAAATGTATTATTTATATCAGGCCCTGCTTTTATTAATCAATAAAATGAACATCATTTTGAAACACTGCTGTATTGGCTTTAAATTGCAACTTCCAACTCCTGATTAATTATACCACTATACATTTGTTAAGTATGCACAAGAGTGGGTTTCTCATAGACATACATATATGGGGTTTATAGTGACCTTGTATTTTTTTTTTCCCATAGCCATCATTTAATCAGCGTTGTGGAATATCATAGGCTTATCTATAAGTGTATGACTCTGCCATAGGCTAACTAAATGAATAACAATATAATGATAATAATAGTTCATTAATGGTTCTTATGGATCACTGGCATCTATTGTTTCGTCTATCAAAACAAATAGATGACGAAATGAGGCCGCTTATCATTGCTAAAATATTTTGTGTTAAATATTTTACAACGGCATGCACGCATGCACCAAACTCCACTTAGATTAACAGGACTTTTAGTGGGGAGCTCGCAGTTGTCTTTGCTCGGTAGGTCCGAGGGGGGCGGATGGCTGAGAATAGACAGCATGCTTGTCCTTGAGACATGACTGCCCGAGGGTTTCCCCATCTATATTCCCGGGACAGTCAACCACTTTAGCGCGTTTGTTGGACAAGATGTTGGGTGTTTTTGTCAGAACCGCGGTGAGTGTATTGTTTTTTAGGCTACATGTATTTTAAGTGCGTAATAACAAACGCAGTAACGTTACGTTTGGATTTACGGCATCAGACTGAGTGAAGGGGGTGGGGCGCTGTACAGGACAACAACAATGTCAACGATATTCGGCTATAATGTAGCCCATGTTTCACCACTGTAGCCTGTCAAAATGTCTGGTAAAGGTCTGTTTGTTATGGCAGAGTACTCATTTAGAGCGTTTTTTAGCTGCCCTTCATTGGGATGTTTTGCATAACGTTAGCTTGGCGTAGCGAATAGCACAGCGTTAGCTTAACGTTACTGCGCATGCTGCAAAAAAGGGCATTGGAAAAAAAACGCTATAGTAGTAGTTTTTTTCGCTACAGATCCCCCCTTTAGTATTATTCGTCTCTTTTTATAGTATTTCTTGTGGCATTTATTGCTAAAAAAACACACCTAGAACGCTGCAATACACGGTGGCCATAACCTCCTTTATTTTGAAAACCTCTACCGGAAGTTCTTCAGTGCATTTCCACAGGCTTGGCACAAATGAAAGTTGCGTTCATTAATGTAAATGATTTATATGACTAATTCTGAATTCATTCGTATTCCACTTAATTTATAAACACTCAACACAATTTATAAATCTGATGCAAATCTCTCCCCTTATTTCCAAATCTTATCATTATTATATGAGATAACGACTTAATACCATTAACCACCAGTGAGCGTGAGGGCACGGATATATTTCTTGCTTTCATGTGTTCTTTCATTCTATTAATAAGCTGGCAGAGCCTACACCAGTGGGTCCAAACAAACAGTGTGGCTGCTTTCCTCTGTTGTTTTGGTGTCAGTTTTCTCTGACCAAATCACCTCACTGTAATTAATATTCCTTTGTAAATAATTAGAAATGTTGTTCACAACACTAAATCCTGTTCTGACTTGAACCCTTTTGCACTGAGTCATTTACTATTCCAGGCTTCGATTGCATACACTTAATATTTAACAACATGTTGACGCCTGGATTTGTGAGGCAGCATCTGTCAGCTCTTAAATCCAATTAATCTTCTGGTTCAACTTGTGAGATTATCAGTCAAATGAAATGGTACACTTTTATGCCAAGGCAGTGAGCCTGCAGTACCAGGACCTGCAGGACCAAAGAGCAGCTGCGATACTTTCTTGGTGTCGGACGCCTATGTAATCTCTAATGGCAGAGGAGAGCTTGTGCTTATTAAGACCGTGTCCTTCCAGCTGCGGCCTGCTATGGTGAGGCCATGTCGCCTGTTCAGACCAGTAACACAGATCCCAGAGAGGTCCCTGGTGCACCAGGAGGGTTTGCCTAAGCTGCCTGTGCCGCCCTTGAAGCAGACGTGTGAGCGATACCTGGCTGCTCTGGAGCCCATCGTCAGCGAGGAGGAGCTGGAACACACCCGGCAACTGGTGGAGGAGTTCCTCAAGGGCGGTGTGGGGGAAAGGCTGCAGAAAGGCCTGGAGCGACGGGCACGCAAGACAGATAACTGGGTAGATATCTGGGTGTATTTAGCTGAATATTCTGTTGTATTAGACATCAATATGTTTGTAATCCTGCCTTGAAGACTGTAATCTAAACAAGCAATGGAGAAATATATAGAAACATATTAAATCCTGCTCTCTGACTACTACTATGTTTACGTAGCTGTCAGAATGGTGGATGCAGTCGGCCTATCTAGACTGCCGTATGCCGGTGGCGGTCTACACCAGCCCTGGGGTTGTCCTGCCTCGCATGCACTTCCAGGATCGACAAGGACAGATGAGGTGAGAAACACGGGATCCACTGTAAAACCAGCCACAGTAACTAAGCTGTTTATCACACAAAAAAAAAGAAGAGCCAGTACTTCTAATGTGTGCTGTAAATGTCTTGGCTTCCCATATTATCAGTTGTAAACCTTAATTGTCTAATTCTAAGCACACTCATAAAGTTGTTTCTGAGAGTGATTCACGTTGTGTTGAAGTCCAGTATAAACAGGCTCGTATGAAGTTGGAGTTTCAAGCCGACCTTTGCACAGGCTTCCCTCCACATGCTGGCTATTTAAAGCCCTTTGGCTGCTCACAGCATTGCTCAGCTGTTTTTGACCACTGTGACCCATGGGATATGCAGTGAACACGGTTGGCCCCATAGAGAAACACTCCAGTGAAGCAGATGCTGGAGTTTTAGGTGTGCAGGGTACAGTAGGCTCACAGTTTGTCAGCCAGTAGCACTATTAGGTAACACGGAATGACATTTGCTTGTAAATCTCCCCATTCAGAGCCGATTTCTGATAATTGAATTTTGTGTTGTCTCGTACGCACAGTGGCTTTAGAACATGAACACAAAACAAACCATGTAATCATCATATGTCAAGAACACAATGTTGTCTTCTGTGCAGGTTTGCTGCCAAACTGATTGCAGGAGTTTTGGACTTTAAAAGGATGATTGACACGTGAGTTTGCCTGAAACTAATACAAACATCATGACTTGCAGTTTGTTTACAAATCTGCAAGTGGATAATGTGGGGTGGTGTGTCATAGTGAGACCCTGCCCGTGGAGTACCTGAGTGGGAAGCCGCTGTGTATGGACCAGTATTACCAGATCCTGTCCTCCTGTCGTATCCCTGGTCCAAAGAGAGATACTGTTGTGAACCACACCATCGGGAAAACACCTCCCACTCATATCACTGTGGTCCACAACTTCCAGGTATTTAGATGGTACTGCTGTACTTAGCGAGACATTTCAAGAGAAGCTAATTTTGTAATGCCATTATCATTGGTGCAATGGCTAAAGAAATACTGGATCTGCCCCCCCCCCCCCTAGTTCTTTGTCTTGGACGTGTACAACAGCGATGGCACCCCCCTGACAGTAGACCAGATGTACATGCAGTTAGAGAAGATCTGGAACTCCTCTTTGCAGACTAATAAGGAGCCTATTGGCATCCTTACATCGCAGCACCGCAACACCTGGGGAAAAGCCTATAACAACCTGATTAAGGGTGAGCAGAGCAGAGACAAAATGTTTGAGCCCGTGTTGAAACGCTCAGTATCAACTAAGATTTTATTCTCTTTTTAGACGAAGGAGGAGTATTTGAGAGAAAACATGTTGTGGACAAAATCCGATCTGTTTTCTCCCTCCCCAGATAAGACAAATAAGGAGTCAGTCCGTGCCATCCAGAAAAGTATCTTCACAGTTTGTTTGGATGCCCCGATGCCACGGGTGTCAGATGAGCTGTACCAGAGCCGCGTGGCTGCCCAGATGCTGCACGGAGGAGGAGCTCGCTGGAACAGCGGCAACCGCTGGTTTGACAAGACATTACAGGTCAGCTTGAGACGAATGGCTTCATATTTGATATAATAAACAGTGCTGTGGTAATGGTTGAGAATCTGAATGTACTTGTAAATTGTCCTCAGTTCATTGTCGGTGAAGACGGTACATGTGGACTGGTGTATGAACATGCACCTGCTGAGGGACCACCCATTGTGTTTCTCATCGATTACGTCGTTAAGTACATGTGAGTTTCTTTCCATCATTAAATGTGAGTGTTTTCCCTGTTTTCAAAGGAACCAAGTGTTTCATATTTTCTCAACAGACGGAGAACTGAAATGGTTCGCTCTCCCATGGTTCCCCTGGCCATGCCCCAGAAACTGCGTTTTAACATTACGCCGGAGGTCAAGAGAGACATCGAGAAAGCCAAACAAAACATGAACATGTATGTAAAGTGGAGTTATGATTATTGTATTGTTATTGTCTCAGCTTTGATGTCAGACATTTAGTTCAACTCGCTCTTTTTTTTTTTGTTTCATTAGAATGGTGCATGACTTAGATGTGAAGGTGCTCATGTTCTCTCATTTTGGAAAAAATGTGCCAAAGCAACATAAGCTAAGTCCTGATGGCTTTGTGCAAATGGCTCTTCAACTTGCCTACTTCAGGTAAGAAGTCCCTTTTCCGTAGTCGAAAATGATGCTAGACGTAGACACACAAGTGTATATATGTATATCCTGTGTGCTGTTTTTTGAATTCCAGGATGTATAGTATTTGCTGCTCTACCTATGAGAGTGCGTCATTACGAATGTTCAAATATGGGCGGACAGACGCAATCCGTGTAACTACTGCAGACTCGTTTAACTTTACCAAAGCAATGCAGGACCCGGCTATACAGGTACTGTTAAACTACTAGAGTTTCACAATAAATGTGCAGCTTACGGCATGTAGGCTGTCTGACTGAGCAGTCAATACTGTCAACAGAACACAGAGAGGCTGGCGCTGCTGCAGAAGGCCATTGAGACGCATAAGGAGAACACGTACAACGTGAGAGCTGGAGTTCATCAGTATAAAAAATATGAAAAACGTTTTTTCCAAGTCCGATTGATTTATCTCTGTTCTACACATTCAATTTGACTTTTTTAGGCAATTCATGGACAAGCCATAGACAGGCACCTACTCGGGCTGAAGATGATGAGTATTGAAGACCTGACCTCCATGCCTGAGATATTCATGGATACCTCTTTTGCTGTGGCTCACCACCATAATCTCTCCACCAGCCAGGTATATTTGTATCCAAGAAAATCACAGTCTATTATTAGTAAGCAAATGATTATTTGTCGTCGTGTTTGTTTGGTTGCGTATTTGCCCTCATCTCTCTCCCTTGTCTCCGTGTCCAGGTTGGCTCCAAGACGGACTGCGTGATGTGCTTTGGTCCGATGGTGCCAGATGGCTACGGAGTGTGTTACAATCCCATGGATGAACACATCAACATCGCCATCACGGCCTTCAACAGCTGTGAGGAGACGAACGCTGCCAAGTTTGCCCAGGCTGTAGAGGACGCTCTGTTGGACATGAGAGCTCTCCTGGAGGACACAGCTACAGCCAAGCAGTGATCCCCGCACAGGAGCCTGGCATGGTGTTTGTGTCCCGCCGGGCTGCATGGGAGCTGGAACTGAACCGGTGCCGGAGTCGCTGGCGGAACGCCACGCTGACATAGACGCACAATGAGCTGAGTGTGCTGGAGCTGAGGGGGAAACCTGTGATTGAAGTTTCCGTTGTGGAAAGTAGAATGTGTGACTGTCAGTACACTGCCTTTGTGATGAGAAGCAATTCTCTATGATGGAAATCCTATATTTTAATATATTGTGTTATATATATATATATAAAAACTTTAAACGAAGATCTTTTGCTGATTGTAATAGTATACATTTTTTTCTTTGTTTATACTTTACTAGTTCCTGCTGCAGTCTTCAGAATGATACTGTCCTGGCTTGACTTAAAGATTTTGAGTGCTCTTGTCTTGTTTATTATTTATTTCAGGTCAAAATAATTAGCACATAGGAACGAAACAAAAAAAGGATCTTGCTTAAGTCTGTTTAAGCCTTTCTACTCAACAGAATGTTGTCGTGTTGTAAACTTAAGCAATGTTAAACATAAATTTCAAACCTCCTCAAACCACTTTAGTATCAAAGACGCATGAAGGAATATTGGGCTCTGAAGCTCCCTGTGGTGTGCAGGTAGTCTCCATGAAATTCAATCTCAGCCATATTTCCAGAGGAGTGCCACAGAAACAGCTGCTGGCCTTTAAACACATTGGTCTTCAAGACATCCATGTCTCGGATCTGAACAAGAGACACAAGACAAAGCAGTGCAGCAGTTATTACACTCGCGCTTCTTTCCCGTTAAGTGTGCGGCATATTGAAACAAAAACACATTAAAGAGCTCGCCCGTACCATAATGTATGTCGACTGGGAGTTGGTGGAGTTGAATACTAATCCTATGTGTAGCGCTTGGATTCTGATCTTCACTGAGGGGGGGGCATTGATGAGGATTCGACAGGTGTGGTTAGTGTCGGACGTTGTTGGATTCTCAAAGACACCACTTGGGGAAAACAGCTGAATGTCGCAATCTGTGGGGCAACGACATGGTACGTTTAATCTTTGGAAAATGCATTGGATAAAGAACATATGAATGCAAAATGCAAAATGGTTCCTAAGTCTTGAGATGGTGTCAGGTGCTGATTAAAATACTAAAACACCTAAAAATGCTGTAGATTTGAACCTTTATGTTGCAATAACTAGGATAAGTCAGCCTTTTGGATTGCAGAAAACAATGCACCCCTCTGCACGTGCTGAGCGCACAAGCACTCTTACCCTGATGGTGGCTCTTCTTCATGTTTTTCTGTGAATTGTAAGTGAACACGACCCCGTTTCCAGGGATGAGCAGGTTTTGACGCACCAGCAGGACGTTGGTTCTGGTGGTCAGTTCACTATCTGCTACCTGCTCGCACTTTCTCACGAACGCCAGTCGGTCGAAAAATGCGACATACTCCTCTGTAGAAACACGCATTTCACAGATATTTATCATGCTGCAATAGGCATGACATAGGAGATATCATCCTTTATGTATTTGATAAAACATACTTTTTCTGCAGCTCAAGGAGCCAGATTCCACTGTAACATGAATGACCTCATCTAGGGGTCGACCTATGGATACGGTGCAGCGACCGGTTACGTCTTTCAAGTCCACCGTGCCTGATTCTTCCAAGAGTAGCCGTCCACATGCACCTGGTAAAAAGCAGACACTGTAGTGATACTCCTGCAGCTCTTACTGAGAATGATTAAGGAGCTGGAGTGTGTGTGTACTAACTGGGTTTAGGTATTGGGGTGTTTGTTGTGGTGGTCTGTGGGATGGTGATTGCCTCTGTCGGACTAGGAGGAACATGGCCAATGCGGTGCCGTGGCGTGTCTTTGTGGCTCAGAGTTGGAGACAGGAGAGGTCCTTCCTCCGTGAGGTTAGCCTTCACCTCAGTGTGCACTGCAGTGGTGACATCTGAGGTGGGCGGCACGTCTCTGCAGCTGCCCGTGTTGCAGCCCTGGATGGTGATAGGCTTGGGCATGTGCATACAGAACAGAGGGCTGAGGGGCTCCGGCTTAGAGGGGCCCATGCACGCCACAGCTCTGGACTGGATCCCGTATCCACAGGGCACTGAACACTGGAGAGCAAGGACAGCAGGGACTTTCTACAGTTATTACATTCATAATGTAAATGAAATCCGAGGACAATTTTTGAATGCATATGTACAGATTTTCATTTTTGGGTGTATTTCTTTCAACAATTCCAGACAGCAATTGGTTATTAGTTATTTCCAGACCATATGAAAATCAATTTGTCAGACTCTCGAAACTCGCTGGAGCTGTGTGATCTGACACAGTGAACATCAAATCTGCATTACTCGTTTGTCAGTGCATTACCTTTAATATCATGAATTGTAGTACAGACTGATTTGAAAGGTCGGCATTACCTCAACAAAAACGATCATAGACTTGTTCCCTGTGATGGATTCATACACCTCAAGCAAGTTTCAAGACTCTGTTAATAAATGGAAACCACTTAACGCCTGGAGGGGTGGAAAAAAGATGCGTTTATATTTCAAAAGCACAGTAAAAATCTTTGCAAAATGACTAGCTGGGATGTAAAGTAGTAGTAGTAGTAGTGGCATGGTCTTTTAAAATGGGATGTTGACTCAATATTGAAGACGGTAATAAGCCACACAAATTAAATAATGAGGAAAAAGCCCGCCAGTGTGTTAGTTCAAGTACCACATGCAATATCAGATTTTTAACAATGGTGTAATGGCTTATAGTTTTACTTCACATTTCCCACTCATTTGTCTTTGTTCTTATCTTCTGCAATTCTTTATCTTATCTACGGCAGCAACTAGTTACTAAATAAAATTTCCCAGAGCTCAAGCTGACATCTTCACATGTCTTCTTTTGATTTTCAGTTTATAATAATATAAAACTTAGAAAAGCAGCAAATCCTCACGCTAGAGAAACTGGAACCAGAGAAGGGTTTACGTTTCTGCTCGAAAAAAAGATTTAAATGATTAATAGATTATCATTAACTTTCTGTCAATGGACTTAACGATGAATCACCTCATCGCTTCATCTTGAATCGAATCTAATCTACTCGTCGTGTTGCAGTCCGTTTGTCTCCTGCGGTATGTACCTGGCTCCATGGTTTCACTTCCCATCTGAAGGTGCAGACCTGCACCAGGCAGGGCACCGTGGTGGCTGGTTTGACGGCTGCACGGCAGTTTAGCTCCGTCACCACGCTCTCCCTGCCGTGGACGAACTGGACACAAGACACAGTCCTCTGAGCTACGCCCAAATCACAGGACACCGAGCAGGGTGAGGTCCTGAATATCTTCCACCTGGACAAATGACAGTGGTATTTGAGTCATTTTGCCTTTGTAGAAATGGATTTCTGACGTGTGTGTGTGTGTGTTTGAGTGTGATGTACCTTGCTGGGCAGCTGTGCGTGTTACATGAAACCACTGCTGTGGGTTTGGGAAAGTCACTGCACTCTGAATCCTCCACCACCTCCTCCTCCCCCTCTGTTTCTCCAGCGCAGTACAGCACCCTGTTGGCCACCCCTCCTCCACACGTTACACTGCAGACTCCTTGCTTAGAGCGCCACCTGGTTGTTATAAAAAGCATTTTGCTGCTGTAATTTTCAAACCCTCATTTGAAACAATAATGGACACATAGTAGACTACATCCTCAAGACAAATATGAGACGTGCTGTTGTTATGTGCATGTCAGGCATGGTGTCTCACGCGGGAGGGCAGTGGAATGTGTTGCAGGTCTCCGACTGAGAAGGAGGTTTGGTGGAAGCATCACAGTGGAAGTCAGGCACCCCCAGTCTGGTCTGGTGGTCCACGCAGGAAAACCACACCTGCAGGGTTCCTACATAAGCAGCGGGCTTTGGTTGACCTTATCTGATGAGGAAATGCTGTTTCTGAGTGAAGGTGAGTGTATTTTTTTTCACATACCATTGCCACAGGTCTTTGAGCACTGGCTGATGACAGGACTCCAGACATACACAGGAGCCTGTCTAGAGCGTGGCAACAAGCCAGACTTTAACACGGGCTGTCAGAGTCAAGAAAGATGAGGTTTAGACATTGCTTCAAGACTTGAAATAAGACTGAGATTGTAGTCATTTTCTACTTCACCTCTCCTTTAGATTCCCACCCGATGGGACAAACATCTACCACACAGGGCACAGAGTCAGGTGGTTTGATCTGCTTTGAACAAAAGCTTTGATCCACTTCAACATCCTGACCGTCTTCTGGCCGGACACATGACACGACACGTTTTGCTTCTCCTGGCCCGCACACTGCGGAACATTCCCCTGGCTCTGACACACGCCATCTGTAAACACACATAAGAGGGTTTTCACTTAAAAGCTAATATTGTTCGTGTTCAAACTGAGGCAGCAGGATAACACCAGTGTATTCTGTGGTCAGAGGGAGTTATTTGACCCACGCGCTCTTGGTAATTAATACATATCTGGGCACCTAATGATCACCAGTACTCTGTAGACTGTATACCTGGCAGGGCAGTGTTGCAGGCTACATTTTTCAACAGTGTCTGGAGCTGTGTCAGGTGGGCATTCAGAGTCTGGAACCTTTACCACGTCGGCTCCGTGTTTCTGAACACATCTTACGGGACGCACTCTCTCTCCTCCACCGCAGGAGGCACTGCAAGGCCCAAACGTCCCTGCATCCCACCTGTAAGACAGTAAATTATTCATGTATAGCCATTTGTGCTGCGCTGCATGGATATGTCAGTCCATGAGGAGGGAACAGAGTTGAGGATGAACCTAACCTGGGGGGACAGGGTGAGAGCTGGCAGGTGGTGTGAAGTGGTATGGGTGGAGAAGGTGTTTCACAATTGTGTTCCTCCAAATGGTTGTTGGTGTCTTTGTCTACACAGACATATGCATGCTTCTGTGTGCCTGTAAAAACAGGTGAATATGTGTAGAAAGAGAAAACTGAACATGATCGACAGATACTGTAAGAACGGGATAAAAGATTGCTCAAAAAGGTCAACATTGCTGCACGCTGACGTACAAATGCCTCCTCTATGGGATCTCATTGCCTCCTAAAACAAGAAACCTGATTTTATAATGTGCAGTCATGTATAATGACACATGCCATCAAACTATATTACGCTGGGTATTCTTTTTGTGCTTTTCGATAGGACTCGAGATGAACAGTTACTGACCTGAACCACAAGAGACTGAGCAGGGTGTGGTGAAGATTTGCCATTTGCCTTTAGGTGTGATGTCCATCACGTCACTGTTTCTGGTAGGTACGTAGAACTGGTAGCTAATGTTCGGATTCGTTTTCTCTCCATATTCTTTTCCATATTTGCGATAGACCTGCAAAGAGAAAAATATTCATAAATGTCAGATGTTGCACACGTGGTTATCCCCATTTGATTTCTACTGAGTTTATAACGTCATATAAAGATGCGATGTGGTAAAAGCTACATTTTTTTAGTTTTCAAATGTTGAAGAAAGGCCACCTCTTGAACTAGAATTCATCTTTCAAAAATGAAGGTTTTTCTCTCCCGACCTGTACGTTTATCTCCTCTTGCAGCGGTCCGGGCAGCAGCAGCTCCTCCATCTCGGGCAAAAGGTCAGGGGTCAGACGGAGGCCGTACTCTAGGCGGTTATCATCCAGTGGGGAGGGGTGGGTCGTATTCAGTGCCATGCTGCCCGTCCCAGACAGAACGTACTGATCCCCAACCATTACAGCTGCGGACACAAACGCAACTCCTGAGTTTTCGTCCTGCTGTAGAAACAAATCTCTTGCACAGTGATGACACTCACCCATATGAGTGAAAACAGGTGCCCTGTTGACAATATGAACCTGTGTGGCGTTCAATGGCAGAGAGATGAAGGTGGTGTACTCTGAAACAGAAAGCACTGATTATAACTCATGGAAGACAATACAGGAAGTAGGGCTGTAACCAACATTGCTAATTAATCTATTGATTCTTTTATGCAATTAATCAGTAAAACATTCCTTTAGATATAGTGGAAAGTGACACATGTCACGTGTTCCCAGGTCCCAAGAATAAATCTTAAAATAGCTTGTTTTGTCTGACAAACAGTCTAAAAAAAAAGAAGCAGGAAATCATTACATTTGAGAAGCAGGAATCAGATGGTGTTTGATATGTTTGCTTAACAAATGATTAATCAATCGTCAAAATTGGTTCCAATTCATCTTCTGTCATTGAATGTGTTACCTCTGGCCTGACCACCAGTGTAGGAGTCAGAGGTCAAGCTGCAGGACGATCCATCTCCACCGCACACCCCACACACATCCCTCACTTTCCCAGAGTGCAGCACACCATCACAGCCAAACAGCTGATCAGAGACAGACAGGAAATTCACAAAGGTGTAAGACTGAGTGTATAAAAAAAAAAAGAAGAAGAAAAGTGTGAAAGAGTAAGATCTGTTCTCTTAGTCATTTCTACCTGGCATTTCCCTCTTAGGCAAGCAGCTGTGGAGCCAAAGGGGGGCGGGCTGTCTGACTCACAGCGAGTCCCATCCACAAACTGAGAGCCGCGGCTCACTATGAAGTTGTCTCCATCTGACTGGCACATATATCTGCACTGCTCATCCCCTAGTTGTGAGTCGAGAAGAATTAAAAAAAAGGCAAAACAGAGAAAAACGTTACAGATGAAGGTTTTGTCCCTTTATATATGGAAACCAAACAGGTTTCCTTTAGGCCCACCTTGTGCAAAGCCCACAGCAGGGATCCAGGTGTAGAAGGAGGCAGTGTTTGGTAGCAGGTAAAGGGGGTGGAGGTCTGTTTGGGAACACTGCTCTGCCATGAAATCCAGCTGGGAGTGCTTACATGGCTGCAGCAACACGTGTGGGAGGAAAAACAGGGATTTATTTATTTTACTTTCCTGGCCTGATGATGGTGTCTGAATCCACCTTCAACCTCAAGCTACTATAGAAGCATTCAGGGCAGAACATTCGTCTTTATCTAAAATTGATTTTGAGAACGGCTCACTTTGCCCAAAGCTCATGGTCTCACTTTTAAATGACTTCTTTGCCTCTAATTCTCTGAGTCATCCCGTCGAGGCTTCTATCTTTGGAGGCACAGGCTGCGGACTACTGACAAAAGATCATTCAAATGTGGGACGATCCTGGGTACGATGATCCACTGAGCAAATAGTACTGACCTACTGTACGGAGGCCCTCTGTAAACATGACCAGTAAGAACTTACCCGCTGGTGACAAAGTTCAGCCTCAATATCCGGTCCCTCACAATCATTCCCTCCAAAAGCAGGTCTGAAAAACCAGACATGACAAATATGTTGTGGTGACACTTAAAGCGCGTCATCTTCTAAAGTAAAGTCACAGGATCTTCAGCGCTGATCGTGACTGACGCTGGCATCAAATTTCTTACCTTGGGTTATTGCACTTCCGCGTGCGATGAGTGACTCCACCGCCACACGTCCGTGAGCAGGGGGAGAACTCCGACCAGCTGGACCAGGAGCCATGCACCCCCATTGAGGAGCTGAGCTCATCTGAGGACACACAGCGTCCCTTCAAACACCACTGGAAGAGAGGATTGCACCTCATCAAAAAAAATAGCTTGGGTCTACTTTTAGAAAATAACTCTGGCACCAAAAATGACTCACTGATCACAGATCAGTACCTGATTAGGTGCACACTCTGTCCCGTCCAGCAGTGGAACCAGGAGACGTTTGCAGGAGCTGTCATCATCAGGGTTAACGTGACAGGACAGGGCACGACAAGCTGGCTGATGGAAGAGGAGACCAATACTGTAAACATGACTAGTAATGTGGAAATACTGTACATGCTTGATGTGAAGTGCCACCTGGTGGTATCAAGCTGCTATTACAGGTGACTTACCAGGTCAGCATTGGTGAAAGAGCAGGCTCTTGCAGTGTTACCAAAGGCTATACGGCACTGGTCATCCACTCCATAATACAGGCCAGGCTTCCAGTCCTGAAGGGTGCCTCCCAGTGCAGGCAGGTCTTTTACACAGTCAGCTTTCCCTTCGCTGGGAACATTAATACATGTGACATCTCATTATCAAGTCCAGACTACAGCCGACTTGCACCTCACATGTGTAAACTACTTAGAGGACATAACACTGGGAGTTTTTCTGTACTTGAGATGTAATACAGTTTTAAAGCATTTCGAATCAAAACCAAAATATTACACCGGCCTTTCTCAAAATGTGAAAAGGGTAATCAGTTAAAACAACCCGAGGTGAAAGCATTAAGATATGACTTTCAACAGTGCCGGGTCTGCATGGTGAATGAGAGACATTGTCATGCACAGCTGCTCTGAGCAGGTCGGCCCACCTGAAGAATGCGAACAACTGCTGTCGGCTGCACGGGGACCAGGTCAGATCCACACTGTTGTAGCCTCCATCAGAGGCCATCATGAACCCACCCCTGCTGCAGGTGTTTCCCACTCCGTCATGGTTGATTCCAAAACTGGGTGAAAGTCAAATGAAATATAAAGTGTGTTGAATTGACTTTATTGTAGGAATTTGTAAATGTCTCTGTTGAGATCCTTAAATCATGAAGCAGTCTTAATTGTTAAGAGCTGATTCTGCACGAGTGGTGATATTTAAAGTTTGCATCCCATTTTTGCAGTAAATACACTTGCAGCATGTAAACTTGAGAATCTCCTCTCTAAGGATTTGCTCATTAAGACAGAAACCTCAAAGTAATTCACTACATTCTTTTAACCAAGCTGCATTCAATTGCACAGTGTCAGGAAATCTTTTGGTAATTAATCTTCTTGCCAGGAATTTTCTAACTTTCCTGGAAAGAGCCATTTTATTTGGTACTAATTATATGGAAAATAGGAATGTCCTTAAAGGGAAAGCTACATTTAAGTACAAGTAAATATCATTTCGTTATATATCTATTATTAGACACTTTATTCTCCATACGTGTTTAATTGTATGCATGCCAGTAGTCAAATTACATTTTTGCATGTTTACCTGACTTGCTGTGAACTGACTGAAATACAAATACTCTACTTTCCCTATAATTAGTACCAATTTACATAGTTTCCAGGAAACTTCTTGGAAATTATTTGGAAATTACAGACCTGTAAAAAAAAAAGTGTTACCTCATAAGGTGTATAAGCTGAAATGTAAACTTTAAACAGATATCGTAGATAATGTAGATCCACTGCTGATCATGTGTTTGACTCTGCTTTACCTGTGGCCAATCTCGTGAGTGATGGTGATCCCCAGGTCGAAGCCTGTGTCCTCTGCAATCACACAGCTCCATTCACTGGAGCAAGCCCCACCCAGCTGCGCCACACCCCTGACCTGCTTATTCCCATCAGGCAACGCCAGGTCGTACCTGTTTGTGATGGTAAACATATAGTTAAGTGTGGCTTGTTCATTCATAACATATGAAGAAAACGTCTATTTGTAATACAGCCAGCTCCATGTAGCTACACACCTTGTAATGTACAACAGAAGATCAGCGTGTAGCGGGTCTGTATCATTCGAGGGGTTTATCCTTCTGCCCCAGTCACACACACTTCTGAGAGAAGAGGTGATGTTGGCAGACATTTGGATCTCCGGCTAGAAGAGTGACCGCAGGAACAAAAGTACTGATATTAAAGCATAAACAAACAGAAGGTCATTCTACGCTCTGGATGACAGCATTAGCTATGCATGTTTAAATTACACAAGAGCTATAAAGAGCACTGTACTTACATACTACTTTTAAAATCTGGTCATGCATGAACTTGATTCTACATTGAACTTATAAAACTTATAAGCTGCTTACCTCTGGCTCTGACAGGATGATGGTGCGGACCAGGTGCACCCTCATGTTGGCGCCCAGAGTCATGTCTCTCAACAGCTCTGAGGCCTGGGTGGAAATTGGAATATAAGTCAGGTTAATATATTTCAGGATGTTCAGAGTGTAATGGGACTACAGTATTGCAGCGCAGTCTCTACGTCTGGTTATGTAAACATTTCAACATGCATCGTCAGAACTGATTTTTCTCTCCAGCTTGTGTTGCTTTTTACTTGAATTCATCATTTATTCATGACTCTTTATTTCAGCCTTACAGGTCTGTGAATGGTGTTAGTTTGAGTTTGTTCCTTTTCCCATTCATTGATTTTAAGGCACATAAATGGCAATCAACAGAAAATGACCTGTTAAGAAAGCCACCATTTCACTCCATGTTTGTGCTCAGACTTACGATGTTGAGGTTGGTGAGGATGTATCGCTCTGTATCCTGCTTGTGGACCTGCTGGACATCAGGTCCTACCACCACCAGCAGTTCCAGATGTGTGATATCAGGCATCAGAGCCGATCGACGCAGCCGCCCACTCACTGGAGAAGACACAGTATAGACATATACCAGTAATTTGCTTCTGCATAGTACCCGTTTTGTAGTTAAACATGAACTATAAGATGGTGTTTTACTGTACACATCGCACTACATTACACCATGACAAAAAGAAGATATTTCTCATCGCATTAAATGTGAATTACTTTTACTTAATTTTCAGCTCATCCATAGAGAGAGAGAGACCTACCTGAGGCGTCAGGAGAAGAACCAGGAGAGGAAACTATGTCTCTTTGACTGGAGGAGTGATGAAAAAGCTTTAAGAGGACACAAACAATAACAGCCTTTTTAGGTCCTTTAGAAAAAGCAGCTTTAAACCTGCGTACCTAAATTTAGATCTGTGGCCCAAATACTGAATGAAAAACACAAAACTACTTTAGAGCATTTGTGTTTTTGTAGTGATTGCCGTGTAAATCCAGTAAAACACAGTTATGACTCTCTGCAGGTTGTGGGGGTTTTCGCGGGATGATAAACAGTTTAAAGTTGAAGAGTTCAATGTACTTTGCAGAAGTCCCGAGCAGTGGAATAGCTAACCACAGTGCTCCTGTTCACCCGCAGCTTTCCACCTACCTCATCCAATGGAGAAGTCATTAGAGCAGCGAGGCCAGGCTGCAGTAGCAGCAGACAGAGCAGGAGAGTCGTAAAAACCATGTTTCCCCTCTTCCTGTGCGTCTACCTGCTCTGCTTTGACACCAGGACAATATGTGATCCTCCTGTTCAGCCCGGGCCAAGAGGGTATGAGTAACGTGTTTGTGTAAACAGTAGGGACAAAGTTGCTGAGTGACACACGTCATTTGCTCGTTTTTTCCAAGAGGACAGCTCTCATTGGTTGAGTCGTTTTCTTCCATGACTAATTTGTGTAATTTCTTGCCTTTCGTCACTGAGCAACGATAACTATTACAATCCATTATTGTTTTGTATCTGAAACAATTTGATGATGAGAGAGAATGAGCGATGGCAGCTGCATGCTTTATTTAGTAACCAGAATCCACCTCTGCATCCTACCCATATTTATATTCAGGCCTTTCACAGCTGCAATCACTGCTGAATGAATCCTCATTATCATACGTGATTTTGTGTGTGTGTGTGTGTGTTGTTGCCTGTTGTAGCCATTAGAGGGCAGACGTGATCCTGTGGCTAGACTGAACAGACGCACGCACACACACACACACACACACACACACACACACACACACTCACTCCTCCACAAGAGGTAACAGAATAACATCCCTTATGTCCATGACAGTCATAAACCTTAACATAACCTTATCTAATGCTGAATTGTTTATTTAGAAGGCAGAAGATCCACAGTGGAAACAATAAAACATCAACATTAAAGCTAGAAATGACTAATCTTTCCCTCTGGGCCGCGGCTGTAATTATTTTCATCTACTACTTAAACTGGGCCTGATGTATGACTTATCTCTGTGGATTCAACTATTAGTAGCGAAATGTTTTTATAATCTGGTGGCAGGGAAGAAATGTTAAATATATCATTGTGCCTTTGATGATACAAATACAGTAAAACTGCCCTCCTACAGATTGCACCCTACTTCTAACACAATGCTAATTTGCTCTGTTGATTAATCTTCATTGCTTCATAGGCAACATTTTCCTCCTGCTATGATAACGATACAAAATATCCACAAATAACCATAATGTATTCCTCCTTTCAGATAAACTCTAAAAAATGTTGTATCACCGTACTGCAAAAAAAAAGAAAGTGTTTCTTCTCCTCTCCATCCCCTTCCTTCCTGAGGGGGCATAGTTTATCTCCACAAAGCTGGGATTCAAGCCCCATCTGCCATTAGTCTGCCAGATATCTGCCTGTTGTCAGTCTGAATTAACAGCTGGGTGTCACAGGCATTACACCAGCCTCGCTGCTCCACTAAAACCTCAATGCACTGCTGGATTTACTGAGCACAACAGACTGTGATGAGTGTTGTTGGATCCCCATACCCATGTCTGTTCAGAAGAGGGTAGAGATTGTATATTTATGATCCTAAATTATATATATCTTGCCATATGGGCTACCCAAGTGGGCACAACAGATGATGCCTCGGGAAAATGTTGTTTGGTCGCAGTTACTAAAGAAGGAGGAAGTTGTTCATGGGATTAAGTTAATCATAGAAAACCAAGTAACTCTGTTACTCTGTTAGAGACAGTCATCCTTTCCTTGCAACTATTTTCAGTGTGCTAATTTTAAGTAAGGACCTAAGTAATACACTCCAAAAGCTTTCAAATGCTATGCTACTTCAACCTTTTTTGGATAAACGTTTGGTTAACTTGTTTGGGTATTGTGATGCCCAACCTCTCAGTGTTTCATTCTGAGACGCATTTACGTAGAGTGGATCTGGCTTGGACATAAAAGGATTCTCTGTTGCTCTTTGTCATTCCCTCCATCTGTCACAATGTTGTAAAAGATTCATGTGTGCAAAAACTATAAATGTTCACCTGCCTCTTTATGATCGCCTAAACTCTTTATGTTTGGATGCGAAAGCATAAGCATCAATATTACAATTTGACTGTGTTTGTTTATTAAAATAATCTAATCTCTTTCCTTGATCATGCTTTTTTTTTTTTTTATCTCGCAAACATTGTCAAATGTTACTATAACCAGAGGGACTTGGTTAAATCTAGCACACCTTTCATTTCTGGCTCATTGAAGCTGCATTTCTGTTAGGTATGTGACTATTTATAAGAGTGCCAGAGTGATGGATCAGATGTTGAATTAAAGTTACAGCCATACATAAAAATATCACCACCAAATGGCCTCATAACATCCGCTTCTCAAATATATGGATGTTTCTCTCAATCGTTATGTGCTTTGTTTATGTATGAGCCACTCTGTCTTCAAGTTGTAATAAAAGAAAATCTGCTAAACTCAAGAACATTTCCTCCTGCTGATGGAGTTTTCACTACCTTCTTGTGTTTTTGCTGCTAATTAAGACAAATTGTGTTGATGCTATATTGTCAGCCCTGAGACCATGATGACTTTCCAGCTTGTAATGCAATACTGAGGGTGCTAAAACTCAGAGGCACTGTACACAGAACTTTTCCAGGCAGTGGTTTCCTTCCAGTAGTCCCCCAGCTGTTTCAGCATATGTCAGCATATCACGGTGATGCAAAGACGCTGCAGGGGCATTAAATGATGCCCCTGTGCTGATGATGATTTAATGATCATGGTGCGTGGTTTCTGATGAATTACACTGAAGCACTTTCAGGGGAAGTGCTTTTGTAATATGCGTTTGAATGAGGGAAAATGGCTGTGTCAGTATTTGATGCTCTGCAATGGAAATCCCACACTTTCTTCTGTAAAAGACTATCAGATACTGCAAACTTCAACCTGTTTCAATATGGATTTTTTGGTTGCTAGAAACTGTCACATGGGTTGCATTTTCCTTCTGACTTCTATCAGTGATGGAGCTGAAATCAAAAGCAGCCTTAATTTATCACATTTCCACAGTTCATTTGTACACTAAGAGTCAGAATTTATGGAATTAAAATTTACATTGGACAAAATGGTTGGTGGTAAACTGTGCAAATAAAGTGAGTAATCTGAGTTTAGGTCAGTTTTGCCTTTGACTACAGCCCACATAGTTGAAGCTAAATTTTGCTGCAAAAGAGAATCACGCATTTTCTCAATTCCACCATGCTCTCAGGTCTACAGCATAAAAAGATTAGAAATCTTCCATTAATTTACCCCATTTTGCCATGGCCTCTTTTTCCTGTGCACAGCCTTGTTCCCTCTATTCCTATGAGACGAATGGAACTGCAGTTGACTGCAATAAGGGACTGCAGGGAAGGGCACTGAATACTAAGATGGCCAAGCCACACAGCCTACATTTAGATCCAACCCGCCCATGAATGGGCAGAAAGCTCCTACTGGGATTTTGAATGATGGTGTGGCAGTTGTTAACGGACAAACAGTATAGCTGAACATCTGTTAGCATGTGACTGATTTTTAACAAGCTGCACGTGAAAAGTGAGCATTTAGACTAAAGCACGAGAAACACGAGTAACAAGCATTAGTAACAAATGTGATAAATTAAGACTTGTGGGAAAAATGACTTGTCCTTGCATCCTTCATGTACCCTAACACGCAATCAATACATGCGAAGACTGCAGAACAAAAGCTTTTGCTTCAAACCAATCTGAATCTTTCCTTCTCCTTCAGCAAATACGGTAGTATGTCTTAAATCACTTTTCTTCATTCCCATACAGCGCGGTTTCTCAGCTGGCCTTGTACTCTCCAAATCAGTAATTACAGTAGGCTATGTTTGGATAAAGGTAACCTGAATTCTCCTGGTATGCTCTCTCAAGTTGACATGCCACTCTCAAGCTTTGAGACTTCTTTTCTATTCTAGGACTTGCAAGACACCTAACCTGTTTTGTTTTCAATAAAATGTTTAAAATAACTATGAAAACTTTGACATAACATAAATTACTTAACACTACTCTTAAATCTTACAAATCAGTGTACTTGCAATGTAGAGCACAACTCCCAAACAGTTGTATAACGTATTTTGTGGCTCTTGAGGGAGAAAATAGCCATGAAGATGTCATCAGGGTTATCTGAACTTGGGCTTGAGACTTTCTAACAGAGTCTGCATTAATGCCTTGTGGGTGGAGTTTGTGTCACTCTATGCATTATGGGAACTGTAGTAGGCTATTTGATCATTACAAAGGACTAAAAGTCAGTATACTTCAGCTTCAGCTGCATCAGTTCATCGACCATTCTTTTTTTAATCTCTTATCTCTTGTGAGTCCCCAATTTAATGAAAGTGCAATGCTAAATTGCCAGAGAGTCCCTTTAATGGCTATGTCTAGGCTTTAGAAATATAGCCTAAATGTTATATCTTGCATAATTTTACAGTAATATTCTAACTAATCAGCACAGAGAATACACACACACATATATATATATATATATATATATATATATGGTGCGTATGTAAAACAAGCTAGGTTTTAAATTCAATCCCAGACAGTCAACCCCAGTTTACTCACGTCAGCGTCACTGTGACATTTGACATCAAAGCTTCCTTTAAAAGAGTGATATCTGCTTTTAAACTTTGTCCCGAAAATGAGAACGTGGGTCAAAAAGTGAGTTCGGGTCGACTAACTCTTCTCTGTGTCCGAGATGACACGTGTAAAGGCTGTTAAAGCACACAAAGAGTCAGTGTATGAGCCACGGTACCGCGACGTCAGTGTCTCTGGCACTGAGCGGAGTTGGTCGGGGCCAGCAGCAACGTCACTCCCTGACGGCGGCATCAGAGCAGCGGGGACGGCCATCCGCGCAGCAGCGAGTCGCTCCGGAACTCACGGGAGGAGGAAGACGGCGTTGGACAGCGGCTCTCTGTTTTGGGAGTGACTGGACGGCGACTTTCCGCCTCCGTAGCTCAGGTAAACCCCGAAGCCGCTTTCCATTGAAGAGCTTTTTTATTTATTTCAAGGTGAGTTTTGTTGCTTTTTTTTTTTTTATTTTATTATTTTTTAAGTCAACTAGCTACAAGGAACAGCGTGGGTACCAAACGAGTACCACGACTAGCAAGCTTCCCGCACAGTAGCTGTTGTGCTGTAGCCATAAACTGTTATGTGTTGCTATGGTACTGCCAGGCAACATCCCACCTGCTGCTGCCGCCGTGACCAGCTATATGCTTTTCTTACCTGTCAACCACAACAAATGTGAATATGAGCAAACAAAGCCCCCCATTTCATGTGTTTCATTCGTTTGTTGTGAATTTAGGTGTGCGCGTTTTACGTGTTGTAGTTGTGCTGTTTTCTCCTAACCACCTGTTCTCATAAGACTTGAGTGGAATCGATAATAATAGACTTAACGCTGCTTGTCATTTAAATCGCGCTAATTTTTAAAGCAGTTTACTTTAATAATAGCCTCCGCACTTAACAGTAGCAAACACTCCTCTTGCTCCACGTTGTGCCCTGCCTGTCGGCTATATTCAGCGGCTTTGGCAGACAGTAGAAAGGTCGTTTTCTGTTTTGAGTGTTTTTCCGGTCCAGTGCTCATGTGTCTGTGGCTCTGGGGGCGACAACACAGCCCGTTTCCACTAAAACGCAGCAAACGCTCGCCATTCCCTTTGTAACTACTGTGTGTCTGTTTATTTTCATAGTGTCTTAAGTAATACCCAGGGCCACAAGAGCGACGACAAGATGGTGATTACCAGCGTGGCATCCCTCAGAAGGACATCACTGGCCATGGACAAGGAGAACAGATGTTTGCAGTGAAGGTAGTTTCCTATTCCGTGGCTCAGACAGCTGCTGTGGTTAGGCATCAGCGCATGCCGACGCCAGGCCCGTGATACAAAGAAATTCCATTATCCCTCATCTCCTGTCTGCTGTGACAGAGAGGAGGAAATCACCATGCCATGCTGTCGTGGGGGCCAGGAAGGAGGGAGAATTATGAGTCAGAATGAGAGAAGAAAAGAAAACTGTCACTCCTCAAATCCTCCTATAAGCTTGGTAGACAGCTCACACACTTATTTTAAGAGCAAAACCGGATCTCTTTTCAGCTGGCATCTGGAGCTGCAGGACTACAGAGCCCATGCTTCTTTTTGCTTTCCATAAATTATCGCTGAAACCTTTTTTACGTTTTCTTAAACGGTTATGTCTGTATAAATGCCAGGGATTAGAGTTGACGCTTTGAGCGAGTGCAAAGTGCAGCGGGGTGCATCCCAGGCGAGCTCTGTTCATTGTATTTTAGTTTACACACCTCCTTATCTCAGCTGTCAAAAGGGAGGGTGCCTTTCTACAGTAACTTACCCAGAGCAATAGAGATAGTGGTGGGAAAGGAGGGGTGGGAGGAGTGAGAAGAACAGAGAATGACTGTGAGGGAGTGAGCGTGCTTAACCCAGCCACTGAGTGACTCTTGTATCCAAGGACGAAGGTAGCAACGCATCCAAACGCCACTCTTCGCCCACGGACTGCTGTGAAGAAATGAGGCGGTCACATAGGCACTCAGCAGCGCTCATATAGACTCAGCAACCTTCTGGCCCTTCTTCACAGGGCCCCTGGGGTTTGACTTGCCTGTCTTCAGTGCCAGGGCTGATGACTGAGCAGATCATGACCGCAGCTAGAGTGAACTACACAGAACGATAGACTAACTTAGCTTGAATGGGAGTTGCCCTTTTCTCCTCCAAACCAAAACAAAAGTGTGTTTCCCTCATTTCACCGGTGTCATTGCACCTAAACGGGCCCACGTTTGTGTATGTTTTTGGCAGAGGAGCAGACTGGAGAGGAGGTAGTAACAGGTGCTGCGTGCCAAGGTGGATTTGGAGGTGTGGAGGAGAGCTGAAGATCATGGGTAAATCAAACAGCAAGCTCAAGCCAGAGGTGGTGGAGGAGTTGACAAGGAAAACCTACTGTGAGTATCGTCAGGTCTTTTTCTTTTTGCTTGTCTCTAGAAAGAAAATCCTGCACAAACTCTTTCCAGCTAGCCTGCAAAGGTAAAAGACAATACAGTATGTGATAGGAATGCCTAACTTTAATTTTATTGCTGCAGTTTTCAAATCATATTTTCCACCCACTGTGTTCCATACAGGCTATACAGTAAATAACCCTGCCTGCTGGGATATATTGGGATTCCACACCAGTCATTCTTGTTATCGACAGAAGAGAGCTACAGCTAAATGTCAGCTGGGAATAAGCGCCCCCTTTGGTTTAAATTTACATTTAAATGTTGTGTAGCAAATTGGGATTGGTTAAGGTCTGGCAAAAGTTGTAATCAGCATCTTTAAAATCACGCTGAAGGGATTTATGAATATGGAGATGCTGAGGTTGTATCAGTTATTAAGCTGGGGGTTTTAGAGATGAGGATGTGGTTTTTATATGTAGATCATGGACCCTCTGTATGTTTTTATATGTATACAGAGATAGATAGATAGATAGACATAGAGTATACACAGAGTGTCAATTATTTAATGCTATACTATACATGCCACAATTATAAATGGCATTCCTGCATAGAGACTGACAGAATTGGTGGGAATGACCAAAAGCTGGAGTGGGTCTGCAACATTGCAAGTACATGGATTCGTGTTGTTCCTGTCACCTTATCAGGACATTGCAAATTGGCAGCATTTGCTTTCCTTACCTTAAAAGCACTAACTTGTTTATTCATGATCTCCTGCTGAAAACTTTTCCCCCCACAGTTTTCAATCAAAGTTGAGCAGAGATTACATTTATAATTACCACAACGATGTCTGCTCAGAAGACACTATATTAATCATTGGTGTGTTATTTCTGGAGCACAGCGTTATTATTATTATTATTATTTGAGCAGTACAGTGTGCAGGTGTGGGTGGGAGTTGACATCCATTGGCTGCTTAATGACAGTGTTATTTGTGTGGTGGGTCCCTCCACAGCAGAACCAAGGATGGCTGTTGTGGCAGGAAATTGCTGTGGAGGAAGATTGGGCTCCGTGCTGGGCTGGGCTGCTGGCTGCTGTTCTCTCTCTCTCTCTCTCTCTCTCTCTCTCTCTCTCCTTCTCTCTTGCCCTTTCGCCCTGTCTCTCTCGCTTTATCCCCTAATTGCCCTCTTTGAGCTGGGAATGGAATAGTATAATTAGGATCTTATCTGGTTAGCATCGCTGAGAGGGGCACCAAGCTTTCTCTCCCAGTGTGATCATTCTCCCATGTTCTGTTGTTGCCTCACTTGAGACTCAACATCATCATTTCTGCTTTCCTTCATCCTGTTGCCTCTTTCTTTTGCTCTCCCATGAGAAGCAGTGTCTGCCATTTTAGTCAACGCTTTCCTTTGGTTCTTGACAGATTGGGGACTAAGTAAATTTTCCTGTGCCTTTTCCTGTGTCTTTTTGTTTCAGAAGAAGCAGGCCCCCCCCCCCAGCAAATTATGCCCTCTGTGTTGACAGCGACCAACAAGGCCAGGCCAGAAATACGGCCTGTTTAGTTCACAAGATTATCTGTAGATGTCTGTCTCTTGCTTTCTTGTAGGTTTGAAAATGCAGGCATTTTCATTAGAAAATGATTATCACCTTATATATTAAATAAAACGCTTTCTGGCAAAAGAAAACATTAAATTGTGCAAAGGCTTTGGCTAGCCAGTGCTTTTCCTGTTCTCAGTGAAAACTGTGGAAAATGGTTGCTGCCTCACCTGTACTTAAAGAGAGTCTAATTCAACCCAGAAGTGCTTTTCCAAATGTTCTGGCATCACATGGAGAGACCAGCACTACTATTAAAATGTCTGCAGGATGTAGTCTAGGCCCATGTAAAAGCGTGATGATTTTGTAAGTCGTCAAAGCCATGAAAAGGCTCACAGTGACAGAGTGCAAGCGGGATGTGTTCTAGCAGACCCTGCAGGGCCAACCGGCTGAGTGGGTCCTGCACTCTCCTGCAATGGGCTGATTGCATTATTGCCCATTGCCTCTGACTGAGTTATGTAATATTTTTTTTTATTAAATCGTAGCCATGGTAAATTGCCTCAATTTCTGACTACATTGACTTTTGAGGCGAATTTAATGGTAGCTTGGCTTGGCTGACAGTCGTGATATTGACCTTGACATTTATTGCCCAGGAAAGGGTCACGTGATGGGTTTCTTGGTGAAAGGCTGAGACCGTGATATATGCAGGCGCAGACAACCTGACCTGGCCATCTCTTCGATAGCCTCTGTATGATTCTGGACTCACGTTATGGAATACATGTGTAAATCTCATGGTAAAAGGAGGTTTTTAAATTTTTCATTACCTGACCAGACTCCAGCAATGTGAGGGTGTTGGATAATTATAATAGGCATGAAACTCACTGTTTACTTTGCGCTTGTGTACCTTTGTAGTAACCATGACTATGAGTTCAATGTTAAGGTTCAAGGTTAAACATTACAGTAGAAGAAATTATAGATTAACAAAGTAGCTGTTTGTTGTATTTATAAGGCTCTTGTTTTCCCCCAGGCCCAACAGGAGTGGTGGTAGACGGCATCTATCCTCAGACTTACAGCTGCGTGAATTTAGAGAGTCTCTCTCAAAGGACCACCTGGTTAAACTAATGCTATTGATTTCCAGCCCTTGTTTTCATTAGTAACCCCAGGGGCAGAGTGGCCGAAAATTGCTTTGGTTACTTGAGAGAAAGTAAAGAGACAAGGGAAAGCCAAGAGGGATTGGTTGATTAGATACTGGCAGATAATGGTGTTTGTGTGGGCATGATAACGCATCCTGCCTCTTAAACTGCTCTCTTTCTTAAATCTGTGGCTGACCTTCATCCCCTCAGCCTTGTTTGTCTTTTTGTGGCTCCCCGGGGTTTACTCCCACTTGTCCTGTACTATGTTGGCCAGGAGAAATTATTATTCATCTCCTCCTGATAGGATGCTTGAATCAATTAATGCTACACTCAACTAAACCAGGCCATTTGCCAATAATTGCACATTGACACTGTTGAATATTTTTGGTAAAGTCAGAAGATACAGTATGTGTTGGAAGGGACTGGGCCAAGATGATTAACGACACTACTACTTGGCTCCTCTGTTGTATCTAACAGCAAGCTACTTTTTTTCTAGGACAACCAGAGTGTTCCTCTAAGCTAATGTCATTCTTTCTTCTCATTTCTCTTACAGTTACAGAGAAGGAGGTGCAGCAGTGGTAAGTGTGTCCATTCATTTTTAATGAGAATGTTTCCATTCCTGTTGTGAGGCTAGTCACATATTAGCGATTATGTATCATTCACAGGAATCAGGGGGTCTTATCTTGACCCACTTGCAAAAACTCACTTTGATATATTTTGCCGAGGATTTGGTTTTTTGGTCCGTGGATAGTGTATTTACCATTTGTTTGATAGTTGATTTGAAGCCATCTCCCTCACTCTACCCTGAAGACAGATGTGTTCTGAAAATAGAATGACTTTGAAGGCTTACTGAGACTGAATGACTTTGAAGGCTGATAACACTGATACAAACATTTCCATGATGTATTCCTCAGCAACCTTTTTGCTCTATTTGCAAAAGGGATGTCTGATAACAGAAGAATGTCCAGGGCATAAGGTTACTTCACTTTCAGGCGCTTAATGACTATGGCTGCAGCGCCTCAGCAACGTTGCAGATTAGTAATCCTTCCTGTCAGATTCTGTACCTATTAGTCAGTGTGACCCGCACCAGCATCATCTTGCAGAAGTCTAGCCTTTGTCTGATCCCAGCCTGTGCTCACAGTGTTGTAACATGCACTTACATATATTCAAAATGAAACATATTCGTGAAACGCAGACACCTCAGGCCAGCACAAGTCACAGAGCCGTGTTGAGAGTGATCATTACGGTTAAGGTGTGAATTTCTGATTTCTTTTTTCTGAAGGCACAATTTGACAGCCGCTGGCACACGGATAAGAGACAATGCATCTTTATTTACAGAGATGATTCAAGCATGAGCATAGTCATCGCTTTTGTTTGCTGCATGGTGCTTTTGGGCTATTGTTTCTTTGGAAATGAAAAACAAAGAATAGTGTATATCAGATGAGGGAGCACTGTAATAAAGTGATCACTCTTCCGTGTTCACACTTCACTTCTCCTGCTTTGGTTTTGCATTTCACGACCTAATTCGGCATGCATGAAAAGAGCTCTGCCTCGAGAGCGAGTTGCTTGTTCACGTCCCCCCGTGAAGGGTTTACAGGGGGGAAGGAGGGAGCCAGGGCACATTCACAGCCACACAGCAGCAGCAGCAGCAGCATTAGATGTCACTGGGCATTGGCAGGTCCGCAGCCTCCTAGCTGGCCAATCTCTGGGGCTGCCTGAGTGCACTAGGGTGGAATACCCCCCACCCCATAAACCTCCACCCCCCTGGCTGTGCAGCCAGCTAGCTCACCATCACTCTCACTGTCTTTCACAGGAAAGTTTGCATGAGTCCTCACTTGAAGATCAGCAGCAATCAACACGGCTGAGTGTGAGGGATGAGAGGGAATTTTACCAGGGGAAATGCCAGATGGCGTGTAATTAGAGCACAGGCACAGACACAGAAGAATTAGCAGGGTTAGATAAATGCCTGTGTTGTGCATTAAATTTGTTCCCCTTTCTAATTCTCCTCTAAAGGAACATCATTAGTATGCTCGAGGCTCACCTGAAATCAATAACAAAATGCCATAGCGCAGTGATGTTTCTGCCAGCGAGGCAGGAGCAAGAGAAACATCCTGCACAACTCTTTTGCAAACCACCATGGTAGATGCCAAGGAGTAGGAGCCAGTGCCAGCAATAAATACTTTATCTTCATGCTGGCTCCCCAGCGTGGTCTGATGTACAATTTCATGTTTGCTATGTCCCTGCAAGTACAGTGCGTAGTTGCATTATTGCACTACTTCAAGTACAGCCTGACTGTGTATGTGTCTTAGCACCAGTGTCACCAAGTCAGATCTCTTGGACGTGATGTGTTCTTGGCAAATGAAGGTGATTCTGATTATGACTCTGACACTGGGCCAACGCTGGTACAATGTACTGTATATGTGTCTTCTGCTTATGTAACTCCACTGGTAGTATGTTAAATGTGGTAGTCAGTCCTACGCTTGTATAACTGTATGCCTAGTAAAGCAAATTAATGTGACTATAGGGAAAATAACATTTCAGTGCCAGTAAGTCTGTGCATTTTGAAGAATTTTACTGGAACCCAACCCATAATGATATTTGATATATCACTTTAAAAAATCCAATAACTATACGTCAGGCTGATTTTAAAAACTTTTTTTTTTTTACTTGAAGACATAACTTGACCAAACCGAGGAGTTGTGACCAAGACATTGGGGGGACATTTTACAGCTGAAAAAAAACACAAGCACCCAAGAACACAACACTAACATCAATATAACAATTAATTTCACAGGAAATGAAATTACTATCATTAACAACTATAAGCAACAGCCTCATTCAACAAAAGCATATTGAATTTGAGATTTAAATGAGTCAGTTATACAAATATGCAGCCTTTAAAAGTTAATGAAAAATGCTGAACCGTAATAACCATCAGATGACGTACAGTATTGTGTGACGTGGGCAAGCCTTTACTATGAACATGAAATTATGTATTAATAGTTAAAATGGCCTGTGACCCTGCGTCAGTTTTACACATCACAGTCTGTTAATAGGTCTTGGGGAATACTACTGCATATGTGAAGAAAGCTTTTAGTGGCTCCAGAGAAAGCTGCAAAAAGTCTGTTAAATTGCCATCGAGTGATGTCGCTTGAGTCAGCGCCAGTTGGGGCTGAAGACTACATTAGCCGCTACTAGCATAACACACCTGAATGGGTAATGTAGGCAACAGGTTTTGAGAAGGAAGAAGAATGCTTAGAATAAAAAACACGACATCTCTGGTTCTTCTGTATCCCTCTTGATATTTTATAAAAAAAGCAACAAAAAAAAAAAAACACTGTCCATTGCGAGTCTGACACTGTTGCAGAAGTGCAGTGCTAAATAGATGAACTACTCTTTTAATTCATTGCTCTATAGTTTTCAGATGCAATAAGTCCTTAAGGTGCTCTTAATATAGTAAAAACTGGCCACAGAAAAGAAACCTTCTTCAGGCACTCTCCAGCAAGAAGAAAAGTTAGATTAAAGGGGTACTCCAGTGATTTAGTATTGCACTTCCATAAAGCTGAGTGACAGAGAAGAAACAGATTAAAAAGTGGTCAAGATCAAAGCGGCAGAGGCCAAGATATCCTTTTATCCCACTGGCCCCTACATTTACCATAATGCAGCTCGAGAGTGTCTTTCATTAGAGTGTCCCTGCCTCCTAAATGCTCACTTCTTTCAAACGCTATACCTCCAGTTTTTAACACACGCTCTCCATTAAAGATGTTAAGACTCAAGCACAAGCTTGAAAATAACCATGAAAAAAAACCAAACTTGATGATGTGATCAGGGTTATTTTTAGGACCAGCCACAGTAGACTTGTTTTCACAGGGAGTAAGTAAGCTGAACTTCATGTGTAAAATCGGTGGAGTGCCCTTTTGAAAGCCTTTATTTAGTCAGGCATAATGCAGACGTGTTTCCAGACCATGAATAATGTGGTCTGTGATGTAAATTCATTTTAATGTATTCATTTATCCTCCTGTCAATGCGATGCAGGATACAGGAAAGCTTTTTGCAACCATTGTTTATGTCAGCAAGTTGAACAAGTGATTTCTTGTTACTTATCAGCGAACATATAGTCTGATACCAATATATCTGTGATAAGCAGATATGTTAGTATTGGAGTACAGGTTTTATTTTGTCTGTGAAGTAAAATTGATATTTGACCCGCCTGAAATGATTGAATAAGAGCAATATAGCCACTTCTTGTTTGCAGTATTATCACTACTATATGCACTATATACGATATACTCTACAGTATATAGTACACACACTGTGCTGCACAGTGTCATTTAGCCTTTTATATTGGTTGAAATGATATTCCATCGTCACACATTAAGAATGAAAGAGTTCAGGTGAAATGGGTTGGCTTTGGATTATGATATGCATTGTGTGTTCTGCACTTTGAATACCAATTAGGTTGTATTCTGCATTAAAGTGAGCTAGGCTTTCATTTTTCCTGCACATCTCCAGATAATTCAAATGCGAGAATTACATGGTTCTGCTCCCTTCTCGCCTCTCTTGTTGCTGAACTTTTTCCCAGCTACTCCTCAAAGCGTCTCTCCATCTCTTTGACTACATGGAGCTGGCTTCATTATCTCGGAGGCAGATTAAAAGTAAAGACTTTTAAAAGGAGTGAGGAGCCAGAGTGTAAGTGGAAAAGATCTGTCCTGGCCTTCATTCTTCATCAGAACACTCTCTCTCTCTCTCTCTCTCTCTCTCTCTCTCTCTGGCCGTAATTACAGCCCAGCCTTATTTTGAGCAGCCTTAACTGAATCACAGACGAACATGCAGTGCTCCCTCGTGTCATTTTTGCTGTTGATCAAGCGCAAAAGCTTTTTGCAATGCTTTTTATAACTAGAGAGTGTTATTATTTCCCTGCTATTCCCTCCTCCTCCTACTTTTCATCGAGCATTTATTTTTGTAAAGGCTAACATTCTCTTCCTAGCTCCCTGACCTGTTACGGTCTAGTTAGACTCCGAGGCTGCTGTGTTCCTTTAGGAAGACATGCAAGGAAACTGCCTACCTTTGAGTGACTGCGCTTGAAATTGCTTATGAGATGCTTCTATATTTAGGCTAATATAGATATTAAGACGCTCGCTAGATATGTCATTTCCAGGGGCGAGAGGAAGCTCTCAGACTTATCTATCAGCCACGCATATTATCAAAAGAGGACTAGAGAGTAATTTGATTAGAGTTAACCACTCTGGGCTTGCTATTGAATTAGGGCGATCGTCTTATCTGTGAATGAGACAAATAGCTTTGCACTTTACCTTTTTGATCTAGCACACGCTTTCAAACGGAATCAGTAATGCCAGCTGTAGAAGTGAGGAGGTGACTTCGGTCTTCATTGTTACATCGCTTCATTATTAAATGATATTTTACCTCTTTAAATAATCTCTCTCTGTGCTTCATGTTTCAGGTACAAAGGCTTCATTAAAGACTGTCCAAGTGGGCAGCTGGATGCTGTGGGCTTTCAGAAGATATATAAACAGTTCTTTCCTTTTGGAGATCCCACAAAGTTTGCCTCCTTTGTCTTCAATGTATTTGATGAAAATAAGGTTTGTAATCAAATGCATATGTTATATTGTCCTATTGCAAGGTAGGAAAAGACAGTCAGCTACCTTGATTACTTCAAAATGACAAAGTTATTGTTTGACAGTGTGTGTTTTGTCCAGGGGTTGCTGTTAGATAAGGAAAGCGATGTTAAACACAACAGCTAATCTAAAGGTCCTTCTTTCAGTCAGAGGGCAACATGGTATAGAAATCCTATTCATGTTGCAGCTGTATTATTCCAGAGAGAACTGCAGGCTATCAGGTTTGTATACAGAAAAAAAGGTTATTTATTTAAACCCCTTTTTAATGAAAGCAGTTTTAGACACTGAAATGTCTTGGAATTCTAGGCCAAAGTATAATCAAAATATAAAGTATAAGAACATGTTTAAAATTCCATGTTTAGTGTACTCTACAAATTATTTTACGTGTAATTTGTAATAATTGCCCTATTTTTTTTTGGGGGGGGGGGGCTTGTGTCTGTGAGGTTAGTACCAACTTTTTGGGGGACATTGGTAACAAAACACTACATATACCTTTTGAAATCATTCTCTGCCTGAACATTGTCAGTCAGTATTTCAACAGCGCAGATAATTCTGTCCACTAATAAACGGGTGAACGGAGAGCTGAAGATGAGTCATAGCATCAATAGTAACACAGTAATCGGAACTCTCAGTTTAGTGCCAGAAATCAGTTTTTAAGAGTGGACGGTGTATATGTATTTCTTTTTGAATGAAATCATTGTCTCTGTTATGCGGGCACGTCCTCTAAGGATTTATTTGAGGATATGACGATAAATCAAATTTGAACTGTTATGAGCTACATTTGTCTGAAGATAAATCAAGTGTGTCTAGGAAGACAAACTGTAGGTGAGCAGCTCCTGGGATGTTGGCGAGCCCCTGGTGGTTTATTGACTTCAGTTAAGAGGCTTTGTGTCGGAAAGATCAGACAACCCCTCCGTCTGATGTTTATCTGTGACCTTCATTAGCGTTAGGCACCCCATAGTTAGAGAATGCATTGATCTTAACAGTTTTTATGACTTATGTAATTAGCAATGCATGACTTCAGCATTGTCTGGCCGGTCAGATGTCTGGTAGAGATAAAGTTGGCTGACCCCAGGGCCGTGAAGAGCGCTCGGCTTTTCCTCTGAAAGAGGAGCTGTGGCTGAGCTCATAGCGGTAACAGGTAGGCAGCTGTTTTCGCAGAATTTTTTGGAAAAACTTTTATGATGCAGTACAATCCTTTAGTATCTAGTGAGAATGTGAACTGACCAAAGCCTGGAGGCTCCTCTACCAGGAAGTCGGTTTATATGGATTTGTTGTTGTCCGCAAGCTGTTGTTTTCTCTTAGAATGTGAATGGCATTTGTTTCATGCAGTGCCGCAGTTTGATTTGCATAAGTCTCATGCTGTTGCTTGAGGCTGGAGGTCATAACTTGATGAGGTGGTCTGAATTGGCGGCCTTTGAGCCACTGTGAGCTTTCATTTTATATTTATCATCCATGTTAGCAGGCGTTTCTCTCCGCCTCACAGAGGAACGCTGAAGGCCACAATTTTGGGAGAGTAATTGGAAATTTTGAGCTTCTGTGGTTAAGATTCACCGCACGGGATTCTAACAAAGCTGAGAGGAATTAAGGGGAATAATTTCTACCCTGTCATTCAGAATTATCTGCCATGCCCATTCACGGTGCAGAATCATTGGGGAAATGTGAGACATCTTCACCCCAAGCATGCAGTGGTTGTTTGTGTGCTGTAACTTTTAGACTATGAGCCAGTAGCATCCATCTTACTAATGACCAGAGGTGACATATTCCTGCCTCAGGAGAGAGCCAGGTGCAGGGCAAAAATAGCAGCAGACTTGGAGCAAACGTCTGGCCCCGTTTTCAGCAGAATACAGCAAGGGCATCATGAAAGAACAGCAAGGAGTTCATCAAAGTACAACTACAGCAAGTGTGAAGTAAGATGCTCATCTCTTCTCTGGGCCTTTTTCTCTCTCCCATCCTCTGTCTCTCGCTCTCTCTCTCCCCCTTTTGTCTCTCTGAAGGACGGACGCATAGAGTTCTCTGAGTTCATCCAGGCCTTGTCTGTGACCTCCCGGGGGACTTTAGATGAGAAGTTGAGATGTAAGAAGATGCACCCTCCTCCCCTATTTTTTTTTTTTTTTTTACATTTAAATAACAAGGATTTAGGATTGACTGCCATGCAGCGTTGCATATGAAAGAGGACTGGTGGGTTCCTAGCTAACAGCAAATAAGAGATTATTCGCAAGATACAGCAGGCTTCTGCTACCTGGGGGTCACGACCTGATATGTTGACAACTTTTTCTGAAATCGAGAAGGTTAGCTGTAACTTTTAAGTGTTAAATCTGAAACAAAGTGTGACCATTATTTATATCCAGAATTACTAATATCGCCTTTTGAACCGGGAAGCAACCATGAATCGCTGCTGTCTGTCTGTAGTCAGTTTACACCACGTCCAAGTTTTAGCTCACCTATAAAAAAAAACAGTTGTGTACCTCTTCCTCGCTGCAGTAAAACACGATGCCGTAACATCTTTCTCTATACAGGGGCTTTTAAATTATATGACCTCGATAATGATGGCTACATCACCCGAGATGAGATGTTGAACATCGTGGACGCCATATATCAGATGGTGGTAAGTTTAACCAAACATCAGACATAAAAATCTGAATTGCTTGAATGGTACAGAATGTAACGATTGAATATCTTAGGGGAACACTGTGGAGCTGCCAGAAGAAGAAAACACACCTGAAAAGCGAGTGGACCGCATTTTTGCAATGATGGACAAAGTTAGTATTTTAATATATAATATCAAAAGACTGAAATGTTAAAGACAATGATAACGCACTAGTTGCTGTACCATTTGATGTTTCTGTCTACAGTCATCATTTTCCTGATACAAGTGCAGTATTGATTAATGGTCTACCGTTTAGAGGAGTGAATCTGCCTTTGTTGCCACCCTCAGGGCTTTGGCATGGACACTGTTAAGTTTAGAACTGATAGCTGTAGCCATCACAGCGTCACTAACACTGCCTGCAGTCTATAAACATCATATATAGTCTCCTCCACCACAAGGCCCTCGGTGCTAATGCCCACTCCCTCAGCCTTAGTGAAAGATGAGACGCAGCCTGCATGGGTGTGTTTGTCAGCCCACTACTGCCAAGATCAGCCCATTGGACTAGCTGTGCAGCACAGCAGCACTTAGTGATTTGTATTGGCAGAGAGTGGCTACCATCCAAGTGCACTGAACCAAAGACCAGTCCAACAGCATAGAACAGCAGTAGCATGATTTAGCTTAAGAGCCTCTTTTGCCCCCTGCTGGTAACTCCCTGTTAAAGCATTAAGGGGCTTCAGTTTCATTTAGTCTCGTTTTCTTCTTCCAGAATGCAGATGGGAAGCTGACTCTGCAGGAGTTTCAGGAGGGTTCAAAGGCAGACCCTTCTATTGTTCAGGCATTGTCACTCTATGATGGACTTGTGTAGGAATCTAAGGTGAGTGGGGTATTAATGAGCTAGCACCTGCATACTTCTCTGCTTGGGTGATCCTCGATCCCAGGTGATGACAACACTGTTTAAGTCATTTCATCAGAACAAAGTATAAAAGAAAGGGCATTCAGTCTGTGGGCTGAAACCAAAGTGAAGAAGCCACTTTCCGCTCTCAGTTTGTTCTTATGAATTATTCAAAATGGCCCACTTGTTTGCTGGCAATCAAATAGTCTTGCAGTGCTGAGTGAAGAGCGAGACTCTCTTCTCGTTGCCTAATGTAATGCGCCGGCCGCTGCCAATTGTTGCTGACATCCTGCTCAGCGTTTTGTCAACTGTGAAGTGAGCTTGTGAAGACATATTTTAGTAATGCGGTGGCTCTGTTTAGTGGTTATCTTGCATGCTCCGAACACACCGAGGTTCCACGATGCCACTCACTGTCATCCATTCACTGGTGATCATTCTTACAACTTCTCAGATGGATCCGACTCTGCATCCTCCTCCACCTTACACGCCAATCCAGCACCATCACACCTGTAACGGGAGGAAGCCGCATTTAACTTGCTCGCCCAGAAGCAGACCGCAAATTCTGTCGCACGGCCGCACGGCATCTGTGTCAAGTAGCTGTTCGTCTACATTTCCAGTAAGGATTGTAAAGAAATATATCCTCTGATGTGACGGAGAATTCAAAACATGTCAGCAAAACCCTCCGTCATTTATCCGTGCTTCTGCAGCTGTGTGGCTGTTGTGGACTGTGTAGGAGCATTTCTGCAAGCGCAGTGTTGTGATTTCCCCATGGACAGTCCAAGGAACTGAATTCCCTCTGAGATGTTAGTGTGCGTCTTGTTCAGCCGCTCAGAGGAACTGTGCTGCTGCTTCATCACCTCATGGAGAGACTCTAAACCCGGGAGAATTTGGAAAAAATGTGTTACTTGGTAATAACGTGAACACTAACTTAAAGTTACAAAGCAGTTCAGAGTATATATTGTAAAATGTAAATATAATGGTAATTTATTTTCTGCTTTGCTGCATTTATGGGAATTTTACTCATAAGTATGGAATGAAGTTTTATTTTTTATCAAAGGTGTTGAAATGTATTGCACTGTATTTTTCATTATTATTGTGGGATTGTTTTATTTCTCTCACATTCTGAAGTTTCCTTTTCCTGAGAGAACAGGGCTTTTATTTGAAGGAGAGTGTTAAAGGAGCGGGGAGTTTTCTATGGATTATTTTACTATGTTTGCAGTCTGTGCATCCTATTGTGTTTCCACTTCCCCGTTAGCACGAGCTTCTGGTGTCCGCAGTGTTGCACAGCCACATCCTGAACGACATGACCAAGCAACACAGTGAATTCTCACAGCTTACATCTGAATTGAGGCTCATTACGTCTTTTGAGAGCATCGCACTCCACCCTCGGCACACACACACACACACACACACACACACACACACACACACACACACAAAGCCCTGGTCATTGAGAGGCACAAACAGACATCAATTCTGGTTGTAAAGCTTTTGCGAGCTCTGTGGTTGCAATTGTCCACTCTGTATTTGTGCTGTGCGAGGCCACAGCATGTGATGATGCCTTTTTTTCATTCTTGGATTATTTTAGTTCCAGCATTAAGATGTTTTATCAGCTTCACTGATTTTATGCCTTATGCAAATGATAATTTACTAAATGATAAATGTCATTTACCTGTTGATTAACAGTATAAGAGCACAGAATAAAATGCATTTAAGTGGCTATGTTTTCTATTACTGTTTTCTTAGTCTTTGTATTTGAAACGAATAGAAAAGATGTGATATGATTTTTTTTTTTTTATATACAGGTTTTTGGATAATGTTAAGGAGCTGCTTTGTTTAATGCTGTAATGACCGTAGCTCAAATGTGTATTTGCAAAATGTTAAACTCTCTTACCATCCCTAATGAATCACTTCTCAAGACACCCGAGACACACCCAGTTGCATTGTATTCAAATTTTTAAAAATGAGCAGTCCAGTATTTCACTGAGCTACTTCAGGAGTAGGGAATAACGTCATGTTGAGCATGTGTCTTGCTTTGAACACGGTCTTATATGCCAGCTCGCTCTGTGGTGTAAGCCTGCACTGTATAACGAACAATGAACTACATAAAACTGTGAAGTCTTGGCATTGATGGGTGTGTTAATGAGGCTCAGTGGCTTTTGTGTGGAAGCTGCTGGGTCTGTCTGCTCACTGGGCCTGCTCAGACCTGCTCAGACCTCTGTGCACTGTGTATTTCTTCTCATCAGGGACAGATGCAAGTCATATCAAGAGGATATGGAGGTCAGACGGGTCCAGAGCTTTGACCTTGATTCCCTTTGTTTCAAATGTAGCCTCTGTGACTAAGTGCAGCAAAAGACAAGTGGACTTTGAAGGCTTGCCTCAGAAATATTCGTGCCTACCACTTACTTTGAAGGAAGACACTGAATTATTTACTTTCATAGGATCAGGGCTGGCTTCCTCTGTGAGGTCTGATCTCCCCATACGAGATATGTCATTGCTAGACATCAAGTGCGGTACAATGATATTTAATAATCAATAACATATTTCTCTGCAGATCAGCAACAAAGTAAAAGGGGACAGTGACATTTCTGCGCGGCACGTCAAGCTATTCCACCCATTCATGTGCCAAGGGGCTATTTCTCAGAGTGGGCTATGTATAAAATTAGATTGGTGTCAGTTGAATATAAACTGGCTATTTATAAAAACGAGGCTGTCACTGAGACAATGTTCTCGGCTCGTCCGAAATACACTCCGCAGACTCCGCTGGTAATGTGCGTAAAGCTCTTAAAGACCGCGTCTACAGGGGCCCACCTCGATTACTCAGAAAATCGAATTGGGGTGGGGTGTTGGACAGGGTTAAAGCCTGGAAGTCACAGTGGGGTCGAGGTATACACACACACACACACACACACATACGCACTCACCAAGAAAAAAAAAATCAGGTTGGGTCTCGGGAACCTTTTAATACCCATCTCCGCCCCCGTTTGAAGCGTCAGAGCACCAGCTCTCCAGGGGCTCTCCAGCACAGAGCCAGTCCGCACGCTCCTCCAAACTTTACGCACGGATGTGCTCCCGTGGAAGTGTTTTTGTTCTGGATTTTGATGTGTTTCAGCTGCGCCGTATTGGTCCAAATATATTTTCTACCGATTGGAAGTAGTCCCAGACTTTGAACTGCTTTGAAATCTAAACTTTTTAAAAAAAAAAACAAAAAAAAAAACAACTTTCTTCTACTTTTACTTTTTGTTTATGTGATTCGCCTCATCCCAGCAGACAGATGCAGTAAATCTAAAAAAAAAAAAAAAAAAAAAAAAGATGACCCGCGTCTTTTTAAAGTGCCTAGTCTTGGCGCTCTGTATCAGCGCGCACAGGATCTTGGCAGTACCCCGGGCTGAGGAGGATGGTGGATCCGGTGACAGCGCCTCGACCCTGGCCTTTGTGTTCGATGTTACCGGCTCCATGTACGACGATCTGAAGCAGGTGATAGAGGGCGCCTCACGGATCCTGGAGAAGACCCTCAACCGGAGGACCAGACCCATCAAAAACTTTGTCCTGGTCCCCTTCCATGACCCAGGTACCTTTTGACCGAACGCACTTTCAAACACGGTAACTAATGACTGTTCTTTAATTAGTCAGCTACACAATTGACACATTTTTGGTTGTCTTGAATTCTTAAATATGTTTGTGGATAATCCATATAATTAAGAAATTGTACGCAGCATTAAACAAATCAGCCAAAATCGTCAGATTGGGTTGCCAGGTCCGGGCAACAGAGTAACCAACAGCCTTCTTTTTGCATTATTACAAACTCAGCAGCATTGTAGCTTACATTGCCCCTGATTTGATATTTTTCTGTAGCTGTCATTTACATAGTTTTTTTTTACTTGAAAGTATCACAGGAGCAGCAAACTGCGACACATCTCAGAACCTGTAGCACATGTTGCAGGAGCCACACATTTGAGCTCAAACTGCAGACGTGAAGCAGGAATATGTGAGCTTTTAGAGTGAGGGGTCCGTGGGACAGGTAAGGCTCTTCGCCCCCTGGCATCTGTCGTCCTATACGGGAAAGCTGCTGCTTGAAAAATAAGAGTGCTCTAATGGGGGAGGGTGTTTGAGCACTGATGAGAAGCATATGCTGTCTGCTTGTGTGTAATTACCCCAATCACCCCCCCCCCACACACACACACACACACACACAAACACACACACACACACCCTACCCCACCCCACCCCTCCCTCTCCTCCATCCAAGCCTCCGGAAAACCCTCGTAGCCCCCAGTTTAGCAAGCCAGGGGGGGAAGAGGCTGCACTAACACCACATTTTGTCTGTGTTTAATGTGCCCTGCCTCTGGGGACCTTGTAAACTTCCAAGGTTGCAAAGAAGCCGTGGTGGCGGACAAAGAGGCGTGACAGTGCTGTCAGTGTTTTACAGTCGCTCATGAGGAGGAGACAAGGACTTGAAAGCCTCCACTGTTGGAAGAAAACCTGAGAATGAGTTAGAAATGTCATCAGCTTGACACATGTCTGTAAGCTCCATGTCATTAGTCTCACAATGATACTTCCAAACGGTATTTGACAGTCGGAAAAACAAGCACGGACGCACACAGAAATCCTGAAGCTCCATCCTACCTGATGAAGGACTTCTCTGTAATAACTGTAATGAAAGACTTGTGTTTATGGGCAACAGAGTTCTCTAGCAAAAACAATGCGCTCTCTGTGTATTGGTTAATGTTTACAGTTGCATCGATTGGCCCCAGAGGGCGTCCAAGTAAGTGTCAGGCCCTGACAGGCTCTTATCCGTCACGCTGGTCGGTCTGCTGCTGCTTGGAGTCCCGAGGAAGTCGCCCGGTAGAAAATGCTGACTACAGCTGCAGAAAATTATTATTCCGTCGTCATCCGAACTTTGTGTAAAACAAAACCTGAACAGTGTATATTTGTCAAGCCCCATCTTGTGCTGTGTGGTGTGTGTGATTGGTATTCATGTCTCGCACAAAAGCTACAGGGCATCACTCTGGTCCTGATAAATTAGGCTGTGGTTTATCTGGGATTGTGATGCTGTAGATGCCTTTTCTCTGTCCACAGAGGCTGAATTGTTTGAAGAAAAAAGTTAGACTGAAGTGCTTATTCAGTTGGGTTGAATATTTCTACGCTATTGTATCACAACCAGACCGTCTCTTATTAAGCTGACTTGGTTTTTACTTTGTTCGGTCTCTGTTTGGGATCTTTGATAGTATGCATTTCCAACCTTGCAGATATCGGCCCTGTGTCCATCACCACCGACCCAAAGAAGTTCCAGCAGGATCTGCAAGAGCTGTTTGTCCAGGTGGGAACCAGAACACATGAAATAGTTATTCTATCGGATTGGGACCACTGGATTGTTCCACACTAAACCAAGCTATAGCCATGTGGACTGCCGTTGCTTAAAGCCAGCATATGTAACTTTTACTGAACAGTAGCTACTGTGGCCACAAGGGACATGAATGAGATAATGGTATAACGTAGTGCAACAGTAGCACAATCAGAGAAGAATCATAAAACCGACTCAGGAATATCAGTTACACAGTAATATGTATCTTAGGTTTGCTGACATTAGCCACCGTCAGCCACTGGTCACGCCAGACCAAGTGAGGCTGTAGTGGTAAAACCCCTGAGTGCTTTGAATTGAGAAGGGAGCCAATTTGCACATGAATTCAACTTTTCATTTCTAAACGGCATATTGTCTTATTTCTTCTTTCAAAAGTTGCTTAGTGTTGCTTTAATGAGTATTATGTTTAAAATATTTCTATGTAACATTTCCCATAATGACAGAGTTGTTCAAGTTGTTCAAGTTTAAAATAAGATATTTGGAGTTCTTCCAGGAGTATTTGATCAAGTGTGATTCTGTCACCCAGGGTGGGGGCGACTGCCCTGAGATGAGTATAGGAGCCATAAAGAAAGCCTTGGAAGTTTCCCTGCCTGGATCCTTCATCTACGTCTTCACTGACGCCAGAGCCAAAGACTACCGCCTAAAAAGGGATGTTCTGCAGCTGGTGCAGCTCCGTCAATCACAGGTACAGTCCTAGAAACTGTAAGGGGTTGTGAGGTTCTCACAGATCAGGGCTAGATACATACACACTGTATCAGCCCAATGTTGGCTGAGGTTCCTCCATGACCGCAGCTACAGCATGTAAAAATGGTACAAAAAACATGTATGCAAGCATTTCATTATTCTTGTTTAACTCTCCCATAATGATCAAAATGCTGTTTACGAGATGTGTGAATGGTTAAATCTGAAGCTTGAAATACAAGTCCCGGCCCACAGAGTTTTTGAGTATATTTGCATGTATCACCCGCTATAACAAAAGGAATACAGTGGCATGCTGTGAAAGATCTACATTCCAATGAAGTTCCCCGATGCTCAGCTGAGCAGGGGAAAGTTTCTTCAAAGTTACTCAGTCTCAGCCTCTACGTGGGGCATGACAATGAGCATTAGCGTCACTTTGGAGCCAACGGAAAGTGAGTCCGTGGAAAGCAAACACTCAACAGTAGTAATCCTCTTAACTCTCCTGCCCCCTTCCTTCCCAGGTTGTATTTGTGTTGACCGGGGACTGTGGGGACCGCTCTCAGCCGGGCTACAGGGCATATGAGGAGATTGCTGCCACCTCCTCCGGACAGATCTTTCACTTGGACAAGCAGCAGGTCAACGAGGTGAGAGCATGATAGAGTACATGGCACTACAGTGACTTTGGCCAAACCCTTATTAAACCCGTACATACATAACGAATGATTTCTTAAAGTAGAATTCAGTTACGTACATGAATACAAAAAGCATTACATCGCCTGACAATGAACGTCAGGAGCAGGAGAGAAACAAACCCTACTGGACCCACTAATGTAATAATAGCGTTTTCATTTAGTGTAACCAAATGATTCCAAAGCTGATATTAAACTTCCTGGTCAGATGATACGGGTGAGTGACTCTTTTATATCGGAAGCAGCCTGTAACAGAAGCCCTGTCTAAGAAGCCAAAGACAGCAGGGTCCACTTCCCAGGCAGACGTAAAAGAAGCCAGAGTTTCCTCTGGAAGAGACACTGGTATCCTGCATGTCAACACAGGAGATGGCTGGGCAGCGCTGAGCTGGAGCCAACAGCTCTGCACTCTGGTGGCCCACTGAACGTCTGAACTTAGATGTGTGTGTGTGTGTGTGTGTGTGTGTGTGTGTGTGGGTCTGTTTCCTGTCAAGTCATGCTTGCATGTAGCTAAACAAGGCCTGTGTGTGGGGCAGCTCGGTTCATTATCACGCCATAATCCTGCCAGCTGTTTAAGGAGTGTTTGAACGTCATTTTTGTGTTGTGGTATTAAGGGAATAGGAGACCTAATTCACTCTAGCCCTCACACCTCAACCCCAGATGGCTTCGTGAAAAAGTAGGCTTAAATATTTTGACATGTTCTTAGTGTACTGTTACATGTAAACATGTGCATACTTATGACCACATTTTTCTTGGATCCACATTGAATTACTGTATGTCAGTCGTTTTTTTTTTGGACCTGTGCGATTATAGCTCTTGGGTGGCATGCTTTTACCAAATTAATGCAAATCCTTTAATCCTTAAAAACCTCAGAAGTACTACAAATGTAACCAAAATATTCCGTCTTAATGGCAGTTTAATAAAGTGCGGCCAAATCAAATATACAAAATCTTTTTGTGGTCTCCGGGGGGGGTGGGGGGGGGAGAAAACAGACTGCTTATTTTACTCTCTAATCCCAGGATATGATCTGTCATGGCTTCCCTCCTTCCAACACAGCTGCCCAGCGGAGTTGGCTCCAAGTCCTCACACAACAGCTCATTGTCAGCTCCACGTATCGCGCGCTCTTTACACTCTTTAAATTTGACTGGTTATGATCAACGAGAGAGGATCTGCTAACAAGAGTGCCGACAAGAAAGCCTCGCTAATGTGCTGTCAAACCTGGACCATGATCTGTGCTCGTCATGGTAATGATGCCATCCTTAGTCATCGGTAGCCTGAAGCGCTGATCGAGAATGAGGGCTGTGATGTCCGCTTGCATCAGAAACAGGGTTTGAAAGAAACATGTAATGAAGATGCGGTTTTGCAGCATAGGATACGGCCAGTTGTTGCGTGTTTCTGCCGACGAAAGCTGCACATACTCTCAACTTGGGTGCCTTGAAGAGTCATTTCAAACATTGCCCTTATGGTTTCCTCATTACGTGGATACAGTAGTGAGTTAAGGGGCTGGTAATGGTTGTCAGCCATAAAATGTAACCCAGGTAACATTTATCCTCAGTCGTCTTCCTGCGTGAGCTAAACAAAGGCACCATCTGTGTTGTAGCTGCCTCTCTCAAATACAGGCCACTTGTGACAGGCAAAGCCTCGGCAGGTGTGTCAAAACACCCACTGAGAAGGAGCAGGGGGTCCATCTGGGACTGATTCGCTCTAATAAGTAGCGGGACATCTTCCTGCAAATGTGGGCAGTTGTGGTGTTTAAACCCGGGTAAGGACTAGGCTGACCCTTGCCCACTGGGAGGTCTGAAGTCAAGCTGTTGTGCTAAACCGCAGCGCGGCCACGTATTTCTTTTGCAGGTAATGTACCTGGAGGAGTGAGGGGAATTCAGCATCATCAGCCTTAGCTAACCCTTCTCATCTGTCATGGTTCTATGAATAGCAGAGGGGGGTCCTTCCTGTAACAGCCCTGTAAGCCTGTTCAACTGAGACACGCCGGATGAGGTTTCACAGGACTTAAGATCCTCTGCATTCCCAGTGGCTGAGACAGGGAGTGGCCGCAGAACTCAGCGTGCTCCTCCAGACCTACCATGGCCCAGACAGCAAGTCGTCCCATCTCTGCGCGCCACTTCCTTTTATCTGAGCTCTAAAGGGCAAAGCAATGCCCACTCCTCTCTGCTCTCTTGCATAAGAAATAGACACTATCCTGGGGCAGATGTAGGTCACTTCTTAGCGGTTTCCTGCTCTGCTGGTGATGGCTGCACATGTGGCAGACATTACAGCTGTTTCCAGTTGTAAAAACGGCGAGAGGAACCAGCTGCTGTCAGCACCCAGTGGACCTGATAGACAAAAAGCGGAGGCCTGATAATTAAATTATCAAAGGCTTTCCTTGTTTCAGTTTTTGCTCGTTTTCGTGAATGTCTTAAAATGTCTTGCCGTTGGCTCCGTCTCCAAGGGCCCGCGGAAGAGATGTTTTCAGTTTGTTTCATTGCAGACACTGCTCAGCCACAATGCCTCTCCATATGAGGTCAAAACAAATACTAGACAGCAGTTGCTTGTTAAGCATTTGGAAGATGGAACACGTTCGGTCCGTTGTGGCCACTAAAATGAGACTGCGAACTATCAACGGGTTTTTCTGCTTCTGTTTTCATTTTAGAGGAAACAAAAGGAAAACTGTATTCTTATTCAACACCATGATAATGATTATACCTAGAAGGTCAAGCAGCTGTCAAAACTGAAATTCTATATTGTCAAATATTTCTGTGTAGAGCAACTGAGGGACATTATAGTCTATGTAATGATTGTTTTTGCCATTAAATATAATCAAACTGTCAACCATTATGTCAGACTTTGGGTAATCTTTGCTCTGAGTGGTGGGATGACTCATTTAAGAAGTGAGCCTCCCGCAATCCTAATGTGTCACTGTCTGACCTCATCTGGCTTCTTAAGCTTAACCGATTCAACAGAAAAGTGGAAAACAGCCCGCCGTTTCTGTCCAGAAATGGTCCTGCGTATTAGTCGGGTTGATAGCATGGAATATACAGTTTAAGTGTGTTCCTAAAACAAAGGCGCATTCCCCCACACATCCACCCCTGCTTTCTATTCTGAGGAACTAGCCTTATGATTGATGAAAGCTGTGTTTCAGGAGGGGGGACTGCTGCCTGACAGACTTCCACTGTGAGAGACGCTCTTCTGGGAATACATGCTTGAGAGTGCAGAAAACTGTATGTTATCAGTTTGACAGTTGAGCTGTTTCACTTTCCCTTTGTTTAGGCAAAATCCCTCTGAGGAATACTTTTGCGATGAAAGAATAGTACGAAGACAAAGAGCAGCCTGCTGCTTGGGCAGGGAAGGGGCTGGTGGGGGGCTTTCAAGGAAAGGCCACAATGGTGTCCTTCCTGTCCTCGTCCTGTCTTTCTAAGCTGAGAGGGGGATCCCTGACAGTTTGCGTTCGATGGGATCCCAGCCAACAAATGTGACTCCTCCAGCGTGACATGCAGCTCTGTCACAGTTTTGTGATGCCTTTTTTCTCTTTCTGCCAGGTTTTAAAGTGGGTAGAAGAGACAGTTCAGGCCATGAAGGTCCACCTGCTGTCCTCCAACCATGACAGTGCCCAGGAGAACAAGTGGGAAGTGCCCTTTGACCCCAGCCTCCGAGAGGTCACCGTGTCACTCAGTGGACCAGCACCACAAATCGAGCTCATCGACCCCTTCGGTAGACAACACATTAATACTGTTTTTTCCCCAATTAACAATATTTGCTGTGCCCCCAAACAAGGAGGACACAGGAAGACATATTTTACATTAAAAAGTGAATGTTCCTGTGTTCTTTTCTTAGGTCGTGTAGTTGGTGTAGAGCAGGGCCTTAAAGAGCTGTTGAATATTCCCAACTCCGCTCGTGTTGTCAACCTAAAGTTTCCCAGACCTGGGGCATGGAAACTGAAGGTACTGCTCTGGTGAATAATCCATAAATATGTTTCTCTGACTATTTTATGACAATGGACTAATTGAATGCTATTGCTTTCTTTGTAAAGGCGAGCTGCAGCGGGCGCCATACCCTGAGGGTCACAGGAGTCAGCAATGTAGACTTCCGGGCCGGCTTTTCCAGTGTACCTGTTTCAGAGTTCAACCACACCAGAGAGAGGCCAATAAAAGGTGCCAGACATGTTTTTGTAAGCCTCTTGAGTCTTGACTGAGAACACGCGCAGGACATGACCTCATGGCGATCTTTCTTTGTCTGTCAGGACTTCCAGCCCATGTTTTGCTGAAATGCACAGGCCTGAAGCCTCCAGGTCAACTGAGCCATGTGGAGCTCATGTCAGCCTCAGGCCGCTCCTTGCGCACCATCCCCGTGCCTCTGCCCTCTGACCTCGGTCAACAAGGATTGTGGAGTCTCCCGGAGTTCCGCACCCCATCCCAGAGCTTTTTCATCAAGGTGACGGGCAAAGACGAGGAGGGCTACCGCTTCCAGAGGCTGTCCAGCGTCTCCTACACCAACATCGTTCCAGGCAGGACAACCCCCCCCTCCCTGCAGACACATATCACCAAAGCCACTCCGCAGCGTCTCTCACACCTCATCAGTCTCTCTGGTGATCTTTAACCTTTGTTTCCTCTCTGGTGTAGATCCCCCAGTTGTGAGCACGCCTGATGTGGTGAACGGCTTCTACATGCAGCCCGCTGTGATTGGCTGTTCGGTGGAGAGTGACATTCCCTACAGGCTAAGATTCACTAGAAGTGGGATTACACTGGGCGAGGAGAAGTTCTTCCAGTGAGTCTTTCCTCTATTTGCTCAGCACTCTGTAACATTTGGCTTGCCTTCCTTTGGATTCCTCCAGATGCTGCAGCTTCATGCGCCCATTACTTGCTGTAAAAAACACTAATTAGGTCACTCACTACTCTTACCAGTGAGCATGTCTGTTAAGCATTAGTGCTGCTTGCACTCTTGTTTTATTGGCTCATCTGTCAGGAAACCGGTATACACAGTCAATTTTGTGAACATTACATATTCGATTGTGTCATCTTGAGAAATTAACAAAGCGACTATTCTTTCTTGGTGTTGATGCTCTGCTTTGAATTATGTTCATGAAGTGAAGCTGACTTGTGGTGACACTATTCCCTGTGTGTGTGTGCGTGTGTGTGCCAGAGATACTAATTGCATGTGACGTTAAATAGGAACTTGTTGCTATTGTCATACTCCAGCCAACGAACCAAGCGTGTCTTTCTATCAGGAATTCTGCCATAGCATCATGGGAGATTGCCCATGCGTCAGCTGAGGATGAAGGCCTGTATGAGTGCATAGCGCAGAGCAGCGCAGGACAGGGACGTGCCTTAACACAGTTGACTGTTAGAGGTATGCCACACACATACACATACATGCAACAATGCAAGCGCACATAACTCCTCAGTTGCTTAGCCTGCATGTATCACAGTTACGGCAAGGCTTTGAAATAAGTTCCAGTCATTTTTTATCTCAGATTCTTGGTTAAAACATCAACATGATAGGAGCATACCAGCACAAACATTTGTATTAAACTATTTCTGCACTGTTTGTTCACCGCTGATAACACCGGTTTGATGTTTTGGATGTTTTTCCACTAAAACAGAGCCTCCTCCGGTCCTGAAGCCAGCAGTGAATGTGACTTCCCCTGTGGGAGGCGTGGCTGTGCTGTCCTGCCAAGTGGAAGGCTCCATGCGCCACAACTTGACCTGGTACCGAGCGGGTCGTACCATCTGGGCCCGCGCGGGGAGGGTGAAATTGCTGTCCGACTCGTCCCTGCAGATCAACGTGGTACGGACTCAGGATGCTGGGGAGTACCACTGTGTGGCCACCAACACCCACGGAGACAGCAGAATCACAGTGTGGCTTCTCGTCCCAGGTACGGTAGGACGATACCATGCAGGCCATCTGCTTAAACACTTAACACACTGGGGCCTCATGGCTCCTCTCAGGCCCCCGTCATCTGTTTTCCATTATTGGCTTAACCTCCTCGCAGTCAGATTGAGCCACTTCCTCGTCAGAATATGTTTCTCGTCAGCCAGAATTGATCCATGTTGAAAAGTGTGGCTTCTATTGTGGGCATGCACTCAGATGTTTGTAATGAATTCCTAGAATAGCCAAATGTGAAAATTTTCCTCACTACAATTCCCCAGTTATGATGTGCTGGTAATTGCATTGTAGCCCACATCATGAGGAGTTTACTGTTGTTAAACTTGTGATAGGGAAGTTATAAATGACATGCAAGTGACAAGTCCGTCAGTCAACGTCAGCATTTTGCCTCTGTTTGACTCCGTTTGTAGAAGCTCCTTCTGTGGTAGTTCACCCCGAGAGCCGGGCTTTCTCCCAAGGGGACGAGATCCGCCTCGTCTGCTCAGCGTCCGGCTCCCCCCCTCCACAGCTCTTCTGGAGCCATGGAAACATGTTCCTCACTAATCGGCCGAGGTAAGGGAACTCTCAGCCCACTCAACACCTCCGGCACAGAGGACTCCGAGAGTCATTACATTTCGCTTTAACTACATGCGCGATTGCCACATCTTGTTTGCATCATTGCAGAGATTTACATCCACTGATGTAAGAATTTGTTTCCAAACCACAAGTGTTTCATATGTCTGTGTAAAATACATATTCAAAGAAATATTTCTCTCATGATACCCAAGAATAGCAGAAAGGTTGAGAGATTAATTGCTATTTTACATCTGTACATGTAATCACAAAGAGTAAACAAACATGAATTCTGTCAAATGCACAATACAGGTTGAGTCTAAACCAACACGGAGTTCTGACCATTGGAGGGGCCCTCCCAGAGGATGCTGGGAACTACACATGTTTGGCAACCAATGATGCTGGGACTGCCTCTCAGTCTGTGTCACTTACTTTTTCAGGTAAGTCAAGATATCGCTACAGATATCAGGTTGAGGATGCTGTTGATGTAATTATCCTTTTTACCATTTGGAGTCTCACTCATCTTTTAAAATGTCTGTTTTGAAGAATAATTTTTGTTGGCGTTCATTTTCAGACTTCGGATAAGGCAGCACTTTTTTGTGTCACTATTCTTCAGGAGCATTCGTTTTGAAACAGCCTGTGAATGATATTCAGTTTGAGTTGTTCACCAGCTCTGTGTGGAGCACAAGCAAGTGTGGCCACATGCTGCCCTGTCTCACACAATAGGATATTTCTCTACTTGTTTTGTGAGTGCTGACAGTTGTAAGCCTGAAGTTTCAGCCGTGGCACGTCAGTTAGTGGTTGACAGAAACCTCAGCACTGATGGACTGTGGCAGCCTCTTCCTGGGGCATGCTGGTATTATACACACTTTTGTCTCTGAATGTCATTTTTAACAACACTGATCTGTCAAGGCAGCGAGAGCCTTGTAAGATAGATCATCTCATCCTTTCAGCTCAGCTGTCTGCCTGTTTCAAAAGCATCTATCCCTGCTCTGTTGGCACAGAATGTGTGTGAAATGTAAGCTTAGTTTTTGTATCCACCTCAGGTCTACTCTGCAGGCTTTACTGCTTTAAGGCATTACTTTACTATTATTTCAATATATAGTAGCACTACATGCAAATCTGGTGAATTGCTATAAAATAAAAATTCTTTAAGATTACACAGTTGAACCGCTTGTTGTTTCTTGTCTTTCCTCCAGAGGTGCCTAGAATAACAGTGGTACAGCAGGCCGTACTTGTATCTGTTGGTGGTGATGCGACTCTCGAGTGTCGACCCACAGGCATTCCCCCTCCTCTTGTCCACTGGTTCAAAGGTAAGTTAAGGTCAAAAACAGTGTATACATAAAAGTGACTGAGGAAATGTCCAGTAAGAGACCAAAGGGCTTGTTTTATGCGTGTTTCCAGGTGAGCTTGAGGTGGGCTCTGCTCCTTTCGTTGAGCAGGATGTATACCGCGGCACCCTGCACATTCGAGGGGTGCAGGAGGTCGACGCTGGTCAGTACAGCTGTGTGGCCAGCAGCTCCGCTGGAACCTCTGCTGGCACTGTCAGTCTGGAGGTTGGAGGTGAGACCACACTCCAGTGTTCCACATAAAACGTATTTTTCTCTCAGAATTTACACAAACCCTTCGCCCTTCCTTCCACAGCGGGCCCATTGTTCTCTGAGGCACCCATTGACGTGACAGCTAACGTAGGGGAGAATATCACCCTCCCCTGCATTGCCCGAGGTTTCCCGCGGCCGACAGTGACCTGGCGCAGAGGGGACGGCAGGCAGATTCTTACAAGGACAGACAGCCACAGTAGAACAATGCAGCTGGAAAACGGACATCTTCTAATCCAGAGTGAGTTATCCATGAAACACTATCACAGCAAAGAACTTTGGTCTGCAGTGCAGGCTAATACAGCTTCATGGTTGCCTTGCACTCAATGGCATGACATTTTTCTGAGTGATTATATATAGAAGAGCAGCCTTTCATATTAAATTCAGCCAACATTTTCTTAAGAGAGGGAGGCAACAGGATGTCATTGCCATCTATAAAGTTACAGTAGATGGCTCTCAATACATTAAGTATCCATCCTGCTAAAAGCAGTACTTCTGGTGTGTAAAAAAAACGGCACATTACTTTAATGCTATTTGTCATTCTGAAAGAGTAGGTGTTCCTTTGTCCATGTTTTTCTTCTTCATTGTGAGATTGTACTCTCATCAGGGCAAGGGGAATTTAAATTGTGAACTTTGGAGGCCTTTCAGCCTACAATATGACTAATCTTGGCCTTTGTGCTCCTGAGACTAAATGTTTATAGTGTGTGTAATATTATATTGGAGAGGAACGGACATATTTGCATGGGCTGCTTCTGTCACTGTTTCCATTTGCGGCTGCTGTCTGACCTAATTAGCTCAACCTGTTGCAGATGGCTTTGTTTTTTACCTGCCATTGTTTTGGAAAATGTCTCTATCCATATTGTGCCACACACAAACTTCACTGTTTAATGTCTTCAGCTATTTAAACACCGGCCTGACTGTCTAAACACAAGAAGTGAATCATGTGTTGATCCTCCAACATGTGATCTCCAGAGAATTTACTGAGTGGGGCATGTGTGTCAGCGGGCTGGCAGCTGAGCCAAACCCATTAATCCCGTTATTTTCTATTTTTAACTCTTAATTACAGCGCAGTCAAACCAATAATACCATTTGTTACTGAGTAGAGGACTTAACTTGCAATAGCATGGACTAAGTGTGGAGATGTTGCTTATCTCAGATGTATAGATTGTGCTGTGTTTCTTGCTGGTTTACTGTGTGTTTGACTACAGGTGTCTGGCTGGATGATGACGGGCTGTACATCTGCGAGGCCAAGAATCAGTTCGGAACCATCAAAACTGAGGCCAGAGTTAGTGTCACTGGACTGGGTAGGCTTGTCTCTCCGCACTACCATATATTTTAGAGACAATGGCAGCAACTCCAAAGCTGACTGTGGCCTTAAAATACTTTCACATTTTCCTGCTCTTGTTTAGTATTTTCGTCTTTACACTTCCTTTTCCCGCAGAGCCCCCTCTCTTGGCCCAAGGTGCCCCAGTCATCACCACTGGCATCGGCCAGTCCCTGAGTATTCCCTGCATGCTGTTGGATGGCATACCTCTTCCAGAAAGAAACTGGTCCCAAAATGGAAAATCTGTAAGACTGATTAGTATTTAACTTTGAAATACATACAGATCATCTCTATGTTTCAGTGTGACAGCGGTGGTTTCTCCTCACCATAGGTTCAGTTGAATGGAAGGAAGTTCCTGAGGAGTGACGGCAGTTTGTACATTGAAAGAACCGTCCCAGAGGATGCTGGGACTTATGTCTGCACTGCGGTGAATGTAGCAGGCTCCATGAACATTACAGTCAGCCTGGAGATCCACGGTAAGAGCGCACGTTAAAGGAATAGTGAGACATTTTGAATAATTAGCTTAGCTTGGAACAAAGACTGGAAGCACGGCTAGCCAGGCTCTGTCCAAAGGTAACCCGGGAAATGCCAGGAAGTCACTGGCCCAGTCAAGAAATAGTTCCAATACAAACCAGAAATTGCTGTTTGCCTATTTCCCAAAATGTCAAGCTATTTTTTAAGTACACATCCCTGAATACAGTTTCTCAATGCTAGAGACACTGACAGGTTTGGACAGTCAGTGCAACAATGTGCCGACTCAGCTTGGAAAACCACAGTATACCAATGACTTGACCACCTGCTGTCATCATAGTGAAAGGGTTCATTTACTGCATGCTATGATGAAAGGCTCATTTTGTTCGTAATGACAGACAGGGCAGATTACGGTTCATCATCGGTTCGTAATGAAGAAATGCCTCGGGCGCTGATACTGCCGGCTGGCTAAGGCCAGTGATAATGCCGTGGTCCGCTTCTTCACGGCCAGTCAGACAGCTGTGTTTTATGACCTACTTCTTCCACAGTGCCCCCTGAGATCAATGCTGGGCCGTATCACTACATAGCCAACGAGGGCGTAGCCATCACACTGTCATGCGAGGCCAGCGGAGTTCCCAAGCCAAATATTGTCTGGTCCAAGGTAGGATGTCACACTCGCGGTCGAAATCCACTTTTCTTAATGATTTGCTTTGGCTGCATCCCATAAGACCACGCATGACTAATTGGCTTGTTCTTATTCCCACAACATTATCTAGTGAGGATCATTGGCATTCATTCATTTTAAAATGAATCATCATTAAGACTTTGTAAATAATTGCTGAAATAATAGCTATATCAAGCAGGTTACATTCAAACAAAAGATTAATATTCAGTCCTGGTGATGGGGATCTATATTTGTCTTAATGTGTGTGCGCAATTTTGAGCCAAATCAGTCATCAGCGGGCTATTAATGTAATCAGCACTAGCATTATGATAGTGATGATAATAGTAGTTATCTTCATCAAATTTAAATCTTTTTTTTTTCTATTAATCTCTTCTGGCCCTTTTCTCTGATTTGTCAGAAGACTCTAAAAACACCTCCAACAATAACAGTTTGCAATCAAGATTTGATTAACCTGACCAGGAAGGAGGTAACCATGGCAACTTTACCACTTTGTTCCTTGACAGTGAGAAATCACACAGGATTTCATTGTACCTTCGGAATCTATTAAAAACCTTTCTCGCAGCACCTTTCAATACAACACTTGAGTAAAAAAAAGAATCATATCATGACGAGAAAACCTCAAAGGTCACACGCAGCCAGGGTGAACTGATGCGAAGCCGGCACGCTTTACTCACCCAGAATGCAAAGCATGGACCTTATCATCAGACATTATCCCTACATGTGTACTATACCTCTGCCTTGTTGCTGTGACACTGACTATAATATGTATGATGATAGATTATTTAAAGCACAATCTAATGACTTTTCTGCAAACAGTTGTTCTATCAAATGGAGCATGTAATAGATTGAGCCACTGCAGTCAGTAAAAGCAGTGATTTGACCTTTCCCATGAAGAAATAAACGGATGCAAATCATGCCAGAGTAAGCACCCCACACCATTACATAGTCAGCATTACAGAGTAAGGTCAACATGCTGTTGTTTCCTACATATTGTTGGACTGAGCCCAATCTTTCTTCCTTGCTTTCTCCAAAACATTTTCAGAGTAGTACTCTAGAGTGAAGTAAATTTCTTTTCTTGTCAGATAAAAGTGAATCTGTAAAAGCAATTTTATGTTCAAAGCAAGTGCGCATGCAGCAGGCTGCATTCTTGTGTGCACGTACTGGGGATAGAGAGTGAGTTAAAGGGGCGCTCTGTAATAGCATTAGACATCAAAGTTTGGGCCGTAAACCTTAAACTAAGCTTAGCGTCCCGGCGCTGTTGTGCGGACATCTTTTATCTACAGTATATTCTGTCTGGTCTCATGCCTGCTGTTCCTCCAGGGGAGGCAGCCTCTGCCCAGGGGCCGCTCCTCTCTTCAGTCTGACCCTGATGGATACCTCCACATCCCCCACCCCACCACTGACGATGCAGGCATCTACATCTGCACTGCCACCAGTCCTGTGGGCTACGCTAGCCGAGAGATCCAGCTCAGTGTCAACGGTAAGCCAATGCATGTTTGACCACAGTCACCTAAACATAGCAATGTTTGATTTAACAAAGGCTGAACAGACTGTATGATGTTTGACTGAGTGACTTCCTGTTTAGAGATACGAGGCAGGTTGAACAAAGAGCCTACATGTTGTTCTTACAACTTCTCTCCCTCTTCTCCAGCCATGCCTAAGATAATGGGTGTGAGTGGCCATGACAACACGGTGAAGATGGCTGCAGAGGTGGGGACAGAGGTTGTTCTCCCATGTGAGGCCCAGGGGACTCCTTCTCCACTAGTCACATGGAGCAGAAATGGGCATCCCATCCCCCCTGTCACAGCTGGGTAAGAGGAAGTCTTACCTCACTCTGGCAACGATGCAGTAAAATTAGTTGTTCATGTAACAAAAGACAAAAGTTCTCACCATACCTCACCATACCTCACCTCTGACTCAGCTTTTACAAGGGACTCTGACTGAAGCTGGCAGCCATTCAAAGCTGCTGCTAATGTTTGGAGTTCATTTAGTGATGCCTTTTGAAGAGTGGCGAGGCAGAGGCAGCAGCAGTCGGCCGGAAAGCTGTGTGGGGGCTTCACTCGTTGGCTAAACTGAGGAGGAACATCTGGTCCCACATGGTTCGCTGATTCCCGGCTTTCATGTGTGGTCACTCTGGGTGCAGACATGCTGGCTGACTCGGGACACAGACTGGATAGATGACAGACAGACTCTCCGGGCCAGGCACCAGACCGATTGGTTTTGGGTAGATAGAAGAATGACAGTTGCATGAGGGTTGAAAGCTGCGGTGACTCAGATACAGTATGAATTGTGTGGGGCCAGGAAGAAGAAAAGAGGGGAGGTGGAGTGGGGGGGTGCCAGGAAGAAGGGAGGAAAACGAACTGACAGAGGAAGAGATACAAGCCCTGTCTGCCTGATGTTCGGATTCCCTGGGGTGCTTCAGCAGTAAAACAACATGCTGACTCTTTACTAGTCCTGTCTGATGAGAATAACACATCTCTGTGAACAACCCCCACATGAGCCCATGCTTTGCATGCGCAGGACCTGCGGAAACGAGCACGCTGTGAAAGAGCGAGATTCGTTCTCTCCAGATGCACTCTGTGGGTCAGAGGAAATGACCAGGGGGTGCTGATTGTTGCAATAACTTCAATCAGTGGGCGGTAAGATGTCTGCCATAGCCATGTGATAGGCTAGTACGAGCAAAAAGACAGAAGGGGGTGGGACAAGACGCAGAGCTATTGAACACTGAGTCGGTGGATTTGTTCACTCTAAAGCTAATCCTGATGAGGCCAATTTGTCCCAATTGTCAGACTGTGTACACAGATGACTTGACACCAATGTGGGGATTGATGGATGGGCGAGGGGGGGTGGCTCATGTCTTGTGGTCTTGAGCTTGTGTCAGTCTTCATTGTGGCATTGCTGCAGTCTGAGCACAGATTGACCACTGCAGAGGCAGTCATTTGGTTCCTATGTTAAGATGTTGCTGCCTCTCCTAAGGCTGTTTGAGGAGGTGGGGGGTGCGACATCAGACCATATGTGCAGCTCAAATAAAGAGCTCTTTGTGCTTCAAGCTCATTCATGAACGTGTTATTGTTATAATTCAGTTGCCTAGCAGACACACTTATCTAAGATAAATCGCAGAGGTGTGTTTACATTTCTGCATATTATGCATTTACACAGCTGGATAGCTTCTGGTGCAATTCAGGTTACCGCACACCCCTTTAAAGTCGCTGACCTACATTTATGTACTTTTAACCTACATTTAACTGCTGCTTTTGTTTTTGCTACAAAGACTGTTTTTGGAGTGGAGGTTAGTGTATGTGATTGCCTCCATCTGTCCACTTGTTGGTCTATGACAAACATCTATAAAAGAAATGGCTGGTTTGGTGTAAACTTTGCTTTCCACATGGTTGTTCCAAGGAGGACGAAACATATTGATAATGGAGACCTGCATGACCTTCCATCTAGCGCCACCATCAGGCCAACATTTTGCTTTTCAAATGATCTGTATTCCCTGACCCCTTGGTGATAAACACACAATAGCTGCTGCGCACATTACTGTTTCCAACAGGAAGAAATGCATTGATTTTTGTGAGCCTATGACCTTTCCCATGGCGATGTCATCAGGTCAAACTCTGGCTACCCTTTTACACTATAATTACCCTGGACAATGGTAATTGTGAAATTAACAACTCACTAAGGAGATTACTGGGCCCTGGCTGACGTCCAGACTCCACTTAGTGCGTTGTTGTTCATAACTTTCATCCATCACAGATCCATTCTTCTTTAATGCAACCAAACAGCACATAGACAAAAACTCCATCAACAGCTTTACATTGTATTTCAACGCTGTATTGCTGTCACTTTCTCTCATGCTTTGTTTTGTATTTAGAGCTCAGCACACATAATACAATGGACAATGTCGTATTTATGACCCATTCTTTTGACAAATTGCTCAAAATATGTGCACATTATCTAATTATTTTACACACTAATGAACCACTTCATCACTGAGCCTCTGGCAGTGGCTGTACTGGGAATTCACTGTCTGAATCTGTTTACAGGAACTGTTTTCATCAGCTCATCTTCCTCTAATAATAGTAACAGAAGCAAAACTGCATCTTGAAATTTGTCCTCACAGACACACAACTATCAAGGGTGATATCAAAATATACATTGGTGACATACCGGAATATATAGTAGTACTGGCTGCCCGGTGCTATAAACACCGGCCAGCCAGTATAAATACTTGACTATTTATGTGCTCATATAGATGTTTAAATGCTCCACAGTATAAATAGGACACTAGAGGAAAATATTGCTTGAAAACAGGAACACCTCTTCTCCCAAAACACAGCGGCTGTAGATCTTCAGTGACTCATAAAGTGTTGTGTTTTCTCCATCTCTTTGCCCTTGACCCCTAACCACTCCCCAGGTTCACCGTTTTGCCTTCAGGCTCTCTGAGGATCACTGATGTGCGTCTGATTGATAGTAAACTGTACACCTGCACTGCAGAAAACCCAGCAGGCAATGTGTCCCTAAGCTACAATTTACACATTCAAGGTAAGTCTGTGGGGCTTCATTAGGAAGTTGAACTTCTTAGAAATCTTAAAACTTTTCAAAATGCTGTCATATTGATAGATTGACCCCCTGTAAATAAGTCACTTCTAACATGTGTAAAATATGTCAGATGTGTAAATTAATAGGTGTGTAACAGATGTGGTGACATTTACATTTAGGATGTTTGTTTTTGTCTTCAGCTAAGCCCAGAATTCAGCCAGCACCCTCCCTCCTGAAAGCCCTGATTGGCCAAACAGTGACTCTGCCATGTGTGGTCCAGGGAGAACCCAGCCCTGAGGTCAGTTGGTTTCACAATGGACTTCCTGTTGGGGTCAAGAACACTACGCCCCTCAGGATCCAACAGGTCAGCCTCGCTGACCAAGGCACTTACCAGTGTGTGGCCAAGAACAGCGCTGGACAGGAGACCTTGGAGATCAAGCTGGAAATTCTTGGTGAATATCTGCTGTTCAGGTCTTCAAACCCTGTTTGTACACAGAATAAGCAGAAATTCTCTCTCTGTGTATTGTGAATCATGCTTACATTGTAAAATATGATTAAAAATTGCTCTGAATGGCCACCCTCGGAGCGGAGTGAAAAGCTGGCTGACAAGCACTAGCGAAGTATACTGGCCCCTTAAGCAGTCCTTTAAGCCTCTATCAACTTGTGGAAGTTGAGAACGTGTGGCTACTTGAGCTGAATCAAGCCTTCTTGCTATTAGCAATGGGGAGCCGCAGGAGTTTATTCTTAGTCCATTACTATTTACATTAGACATACATAATATTATATTTTCTAATCAGTTCTCAATGCCCACTTTTAAGTAAATATATATTTATATGCCACTGGTTCCATTCCAAATCTGCCTTTGATACTGTCCTGATATTCCCACCCCTAAATGCAGATAAGACCAAGTACATGTGTATGTACAAACCCTAGAGGACTCGAATGCACCGTTCAAATGGAATGAACTGAAATCTGCACTCAAGTTAGATTTTTTCATTCCCCCTGGAGATTTTAAAGCCTTACCATCTGATGTTTTTTATGACTCATGTAATTATTTTTATTAATTCTCTTTGCCACTTGGTTGTTGGCTGTCTGGCTGCAGCCATGTTGTTCTTGTTTGCTGGTTTGTTTTCTCATCTGAAAAAGAGATCTGGATCTCAGTGAGACTGCCTGATTAAATATAGAGGTCAGCCTGGCTGTGGGTGTTAGAGGTTGATGTAGGTACTGCACCTGTGAGATGTCTCAAATCTTACACCCACAGCAGTCCCTCAGGTGCCCTGAAGGCTTCTTCTCACTTACGTACTTACCTACACGAGAACTTTTGTTAATAAATCTGACAGCGTTCACTGTATCAACTGCCCTTGCACTTTGAACCAGCACATAACATGTTTTTTCTGTCCTCACAGAGGCCCCATCCTTTGCAGAACCTGGAGATGCCATCATGGAGAAAGTAGCAAACAGCAAAGTCATCATCCCTTGCCCTGCTGAAGGTACAAAACGATTCACAGATGAGTCAGCCTTAGATAGACTGAAAATAATAGGGCAATCACAGGTTTGGTGTTCAGAAGAGACAGAATTTGCAGGGTGTGAAGTTTTTAGAGCCTAAAATGGATGCGCCTTTTAGCTTGTTTTTATGACACAAGAGAAAATTCCACTATAAATGTAGGACAGATACGTGTATTTGTGCACCATCAAAGGAATGTTTCGCCATCACCGTAGACTTTTAGTTGTCAAACCTTTAAAAAAAGATCCTTGCCATGTTAAAAGGCAGAGCTTCCTTTTATCGCAGCACCCAGAGACACGCTATTGTCTATATATTTTAACATCTCTGCACGAACAAGGTAGCATCCTGAAGGGATGTGGGGAGCTTGCTATTTTATCAAAACACATTATGTGTGTGTGTGTGTGTATGTCTGCGGATGTACTGATGGATACTTAACCCTCTGACAGCCCGTGCAAACAGGTATTGTTTGTGTGGACCTGTGCCATGGTAACCAGCTCGGTGAGTGAAGGTGAGGACTGTGTCTAATGTGGAGCAACAGCTGGAACATCAGTCTGCCTGCTGCCTCAGTGAGCCACATCTGCTTTCCTCAGCGTCGGGGCCTGCTGGGAGAGGAATCCTAATTACAGGCTGCTGCTGGCAGATGAAGGACAGAGATGTCTGAGGTGCAACGTGAAGCACAGGAAGAGGAAGAGGAAGATGAAGCCACACTAGCCCTTGTTCCATCCAAGTCATACCGGCAGGCAGGCAGGCAGGCAGGCAGGCGGGCAGACTGTGCCAGGTCTCAGAGGGCTCACACAGAAATGCTCTGTGCTCTTGACACCCTTGAGAGGCAGCCGGCTGCAGGAAACAAGGATCCCCTCATTGTTCTCTTGAGATCTATCTGTATGAGGGAGATGAAGCACAGTTTCTGCCAGAAGGGTGTTATTAATTCACCAACAAGCGCATTTCATTTGATAGAGGTAATTATTTGAGAAACACATGGAAGAGATAATCTCGACTTCGCCAGCTCCAGCAAATAAATTCAAAGTCTACTAATGAGATCTGTTAACATCTAAAACAGAACATCTGTATGCATTTCCTCTCAGCAATGAGATAATGAATTTTCTTCAGGGCTCCTTAAGTATAAACATGTGTTCATAGAGGTAACAGGCGATAACATCACCTTTGCTTTATGCTGCATGTCCTGTATTTAGTATTTTTTGGATTGAGGAAGGCTGCTGTGTTTGATTTCCCTTCCTCATCTGTGGCGTTTGTATATGTGACACCTCTGTAAATAGACAGAGCCGTGGCATTTGGATCACTCCGCTGCACTGCTCTTTCGCTGCGACTCGCTGGTTTGTCCTCGTCCTGGGCGTCTGTTGTTCTGGGTACAAAACACTCCACCTTTCCACCCTTCCTTTCCCCCCATTCCACCTTTCTCCTCTTGACCATTTCCAGCTCTTTTCCACCCAGTAATCCACAGAGCACACCTGTTTCAGGCTCCTGAATGTACACACCAGTGCCTTTGAACTGCTTGTTCAACCACTCCTGTTCTTACTGCTCAAGACTCTCACCTCAGTTTGGTAATAAATCTTGTTGCTCGTATTTTAAATCATGCATCTTTCATTTCTCCAGCATACTGAGTCTTACTTTTTTTATGTGACTCTGACCTTGAAATCTTAAGCTTGCAGGCTACAAGGACTCTAACCATTTTGGCATGGTCTCCCCTGCTGTCCCGCTGTCCAACAGATAAATGTAGAGCTGGCTTTTTCTAGTCTGGGCTGCCTGCCCATTAAATTCTCCTGTAGAGAAGCAGAGAGATGGAAGTAACTTTTCTTTCTGTCAGGCGTGATCAATAAAGCTCAGTTTATACTCACTCACAATGCTTTTCTTGTCCCTGCACCTGCAGGTTCACCTCGTCCCAAGGTACGCTGGTTCAAGAATGGCCTGGAGATACACCCAGAACAATCAGAGTTTTCTGTGGCGAGGGATGGCGCTCTTGTAATTAGCGCATCGTCTGCCAGCCACAGCGGGGACTTCAAGTGTGTGGCAACCAACGAGGCAGGCTCTGTGGAGAGAAAGACTAGGCTGAAAGTAAATGGTGAGAATTCAGTAACCTGTATTTTTATCCCTCCTAACAAAATACCTTAAACTGATTTGATATATAGTGTGAACACAAATCTTCTTCAGTTCCCCCAGAGATTCAGGAGGATGGCAGTCCACTGAACCTCACGGTCACCTTGAAGCAGCCTCTCACTCTGGGCTGCGATGCCTTTGGGATCCCCTCCCCAACAATCACCTGGACTAAAGATGGGCATCTTGTGAGTTTTTTCACCTTGAATTCCCATTTACAGTAAATGTAAAACTGCATGTTAATATATCTTGTTGATGTCTAGCTGTACGATGCCACCAAGTGGTCTTTGTTCTGATTACAATTAAACACTCATGATGCACTAAACTGATTTCTGTACGTCCAGGTGGACAGTCCTGGGGTGTACCTGCAGAATGGGAACAGGCTGCTGAGAATCTACAGAGTTCAGCCAGAACATGCAGGAAGATTTGCCTGCACAGCTCAAAACTCAGCTGGAGAGGCCCAGAGAGAATATCACATTGTAGTGCAAGGTGAGCTCCTAAACCAGCTGTCACACTGGCATTTAGTATATAGAAGAATAGAGCGGACTTAAAACTTCCTTGAATAGCCGTCCAAATCACCCAAAGAACTTAAACTGTTTAATTAAACTTTGATTCTCACTCACTTAACATTTAATTTCATCTCATAAATACTCAAAACTGTGTGATGTAACCAGTGTATTTCTGGTGTGTGCGTGTACACGGTTACAGCTCCGCCAGTGATCTCAGGAACATCCCGACTGCAGGAGTTAACTGTGGTACTGGGCCAGGAGGTGGACTTTCAGTGTCGAGTTAGCGGACGGCCAGCGCCCAGAGTAGAATGGAGTCGCGATGGAGAGTAAGCCTCACTCAAACAGTTTACTGATGTGACATTCAGCACCACACACAGGATGCAGCGCCCATACTGTAGTATTGATTTGACTCACCATTCCTTCCTCTCTCCAGGGTTCTGTCCCGTGACGGAGACCCCCATGTGGAGTTTCTGGAAGATGGCCAGGTGCTGAAGGTGAAGTCAGTAAGACTGAGGGACCAGGGGATTTACCAGTGTCTGGCCAGTAACAACGCAGGAACTCAGATGCGCCAGTTCAGTCTTACAGTGCAAGGTCTCTACTCTCTCACAACCACACTGGCCTGAAGTCAGCTCATACTATCATCTATTTTCTTTCAGCACAAAAAAATTAAGGGAAAGAAAAGAAAAAATCCATTAAAAGTAATTATACAAAAGTGCTGTTGGGATTTCTGTGTCACCTAAAGAGCATGTGCTGTAATTGCCCAAAGTACTGCATTTCAGTTTTAGAGGGTCTCCTGCACAAAAGGGGTCAATCCCCTGAGGATCTATTCACTCTGTGCTACGGGCCAGTAAAAGTCTTACTGGCTGTTAAACGTTAGTGTATTGTCTGTCTTTCGCTCCAGCTCCCCCCACCATCAAGGGCCCCAGTGAGACCTCAGACGTGTCTGTGGTGCTCGGTTTCCCCACAGTCCTCCCCTGTGATGTTGAGGGCTCACCCACACCCAGTATCACCTGGTTAAAGGACAACCAGCCCATCGTGTCCAGTCCCCAGTTGACTTACACCCGTGGTGGACAGGCGCTGCGACTGGGCTCAGCACAGGGAGAAAGCACTGGCCTCTACACCTGCAGGGCCACAAATCCAGCTGGCACCGCCATTAAACAGTATTCTCTGAGTGTTCTGGGTAAGAGACATCTACACCACTTGCAAATGAAAGTGCCAGAGACAGAACTCTTAATGATACATCTGTTTTTTTTTCCCTCTCTGCAGTTCCACCACAGATAGAGGGTGACTCAACATCCTTAACGTTTGGTGGTCAGGAAGAGAAAGTACGGATCAATGGGAGTTTAACTCTCTCCTGCCTGACCAAAGGTTTCCCTGAGCCCAAGGTTCATTGGTTCAAAGATGGACAGGTTGGTGTGTCGTCCTTACAAGCTATGTACTACCACAAACATTTTAATGGAACAAGTTCAGCCTCTACTGGCAACCAGTACGAACTGCAACAACCTCAACAGAATTGACGTCCTCTTGCACAAGCCACCTCCACTCTCCAGATTTTGTGCGATGAGTAAGCCAGTTAATTATAGCAAAGACACACAGAAAAAGAATCCAGTGATTAAATATCATGACTTACATGACAATACTGCTGTGTTTTTCCCTTGGCCTCCAGTATTTTCATGTGCAGCTTAATTTCTTGCGTGTGTGCTTGTGTGCATGTTCTGTAAGGCCTCCAATAGGGAGCAGCAGAAAATGTATGAGGATTAGGTGGACTTCATATAACATTATTTTTTCAAAATAGGGATGGAGGTATTGTTTTGTTTTGGACAAAAATTGATGCGTCTTTTTCATTCCCTGCATTCTTCTTGCTTGTCAAAAAAAAAACCTGGCTCCTACATTACCCACAATGCAACTATACCGCCAACAGTTCAGTCAGAGATTCGGGTGTGTTATGCTAGAAGCGTATGTTTTGACACACTTGATTTATCACACAAGCAGTTATATTCACCAAGACCTGTAAACAAACTTAGATGTGTAAAATCAGTGGAGTTCTCTTTTAATGAAATAGTGAAATAGAGTCTCCACAGATTGCAAGGAGCAATATTTCACCTAAACTACATCATCTGGTGTATTTTCCTGTGTCTTTAGTTGCTGACTGGAAACCTCCATGCCGGCATTCAGGAGAGTGGCCACCTCCTCCTCATAGAGAATGCCATGCTGTCCCATGAGGGGCTGTACACCTGTGTGGTGACCAACTCTGCAGGAGAGGACAAGAGAGACTTTCGTGTCACCATTCAGGGTGTGTTGGGTTAAATCTGTGTATTTCTCCTCAGTATCATGATTGGATATCTTGTGTTCACTTCAAATTGAAATGCCAAGTTCTTTTAACATACCATTTGGTCAAGATTTATTTTTTGGATTTGATATCATTAAAGAGTAAAAAAAGATCTTCTTGAATGAATAGGAAGTGACCTGACAGAAACATGCTCTTGTCTTGCTAGTTCCTCCGGTCTTTCACCGGGTGACTAACAGAGAGGCAGCCTGGGGTCAGGGACACGCGGATGATGATAAAGATGATATGGTGGAGAAGCAGGAGGTGGTCCTGGGCCATCCAATCAGCCTATCCTGTGAGAGTAATGCCATCCCCCCACCCAAGCTCAGCTGGTACAAGGATGGGCGAAAACTCACCTCTGCCAATGGAGTGGTGCTACTTCCAGGTCAGAGGAAACTCCTTCCTGTGTGATCTCAGATAAGCCAGTGGTGTGGTAGTCATGTAGATTAATGGATGAAGCTGCTGTTGTATGAATGGGTTTGTCCTTTCAGGTGGACAGGTGCTCCAAATCGCCCGAGTGCAGAAAGAAGATGCTGGAAAGTATACATGTCAGGCTGTTAATGAGGCTGGAGAGGACCACATGCACTTTGAACTGGAGATCCTAGGTAAGCAAGTACTATTACGTAATTTTGTTGTTATTCTAATGTGTAGAAAACGTATTTGGAAATACATTTCTGACGTGGATGTCTGTTGCGTTTCAGTCCCTCCTGTGATCATGGGAGCATCAGAGGAGTTTATGGAGGAAATGGGAGCAGTGGTCAACAGCACTGTGGTCCTCCACTGTGATGCGACCGGGCACCCTGCTCCAGTCATCTCCTGGCTGAGAGATGGGCAGCCGGTGCACAAAGACTCACAGCACCACATCAGTGAGGATGGGACTCAACTCCAGGTCAGTCATTGTTGACCTTTAGATCAAACAGATCCAACTGTGACATGTTTTTATTTAGGAGTAACACTTCAATCCCATCTTTCAGCTCCTCAGTGTCCAGGTTTCAGACATGGCTGGGTATTTGTGTGTAGCTGAGAACAAGGTTGGCACAGTTGAGAGGCTCTTCAGTCTGACAGTGCAAGGTAAGAAGTCCATAACTTTAAAAAGGGCTTTACCACTACCTCTGTATATTTCTCATGTAGTCATACATGTCTTTGAGGTATTTTATAATGGATGTTATTAGATGTTCTTATATGATGACAGATGTGCTGACTCACCCCCTGTACAACACAACTGTTGTTTTCTCTTACAGTGCCTCCTAGAATAACTGGCCACAAGGAGGAGGAGGTTAGCGTGATCGAGGGCCACATGGTGTCACTGCTGTGTGACGTCCAAGCATACCCTCCTCCTGAGATCACCTGGACCAGAGACGGGCAGGTCCTCCACTTCAGCACCGGCGTCCACATTCTGCCAGGTCAGAGCTCGGCCACCCCAAAATACCTAAATGATTCTTATGTCAGCAGCATTTCCTTTGTTTGAATCTAATAATGGCACAGATATTACATTTCATATAATTTTATATATATATATATATATCATAGGTGGCCAGATGTTGCAGTTGCCCCGGGCGAGACTGGAAGATGCAGGGCAATATGTATGCACTGCCACCAACTCAGCAGGCCAGGACCAGAAGAGTATTCTCCTCAGTGTTTATGGTGAGCAAACACATGGTGACCCATCTGCACAACTCAGCTACATATACAGATGATCAAATCTCTAAACATTGTCTCGGCAAAAAAATAATCTGTTTACCCCAGGCCAGCTGTGACTCAAGATAGTTCAGGAGTGAATCATGCCAGATCTGAATGAATCAAACTGAGATCATGCCCTCTCTGTGTGTGTGTGCAAACCATCAGTCCTGCCCACCCTGAAGCCTCGTCTAGATGCTGAGTCAGACTTGGTCACCCCGCAAGTTGGCTCCTCGGTCACCTTGAGATGCGAAGCCCATGGTGTTCCTGAGCCTGAGGTCACATGGTACAAGAATGGGCTGCAGCTGGCTGCAGGGAACAGCCTGAAGATAGATCGTCACAAGCTGGAGGTCGTAGGAGTTCAGGTCAGGACATGTTTGAGGCTGCGAACAACTCATCAAGTTCTCAAGAACTCATCAACAACAAGTATTTTAAGGACTCAAAGTGGCTTTACACTCTAATATATTAAATGTCTAGCAGCATACATATTTCATTTTCACACATTCATTTCAAAAAATACAGAGACTGGAAAATGGCTGCATATGTGACAAGATGCAGCACTCGCCCTTTCTTTGACCGGCTGTATTTGAACTGAAGTTAATTTACCTGATTCAGAACACGAGCGCCAGCAAGCATAGCAGGGAGGAGCCAAGTCCCTTCTTTGCCTACAGCCTTTGCTCAAAATACACCCTTCCTCACCACAGTGACCTCTTTTTTTGGTTCCTAGATGGCAGATGGTGGCATCTACACCTGTAAAGTATCTAATGTGGCTGGACAGGTGGACAGGACATTCAGACTGACAGTTCATGGTGAGAAAACCTGTGCTATGTTCTCAAAGTAACACTTTAAAACAAAATGGAGTGGTTTTATTCTACAAATACATTTCCACAGTTCCACCTGTCCTGGACGGGCCTCTTTGGGAGTCCCTAAACTACACCCTCGGCTCTCATGTGGCCCTGCTGTGCGAGGCCTCAGGGGTCCCTGTGCCTAGCATCACCTGGCTCAAGGATGGAACTCCTATTGGTAAGAGGGAGGCAGTGATAGGGTAACTGGAATAGTATGTATCTGTCATGTGTGAAAGCTATTGTAAGTGAATGTGTTTGCTGTCCAGAGAGCAGTCTGCAGTGGCAGTGGTCCGTTCGAGGGAACAGGCTGGAGCTGGGGCCTCTCACTCTGTCTCATGCTGGGACGTACACCTGTGTGTCCAAGAACAGCGAGGGACAAACACAGAAAGACTACACGCTCACAGTGCAGGGTAAAGAGAAACTGGAAATCTGAGCCAAATGAGACTCATCCCTAGAAATTATACTTATACTATGAAATAATGATTTTCAGTGGCATTTAGCAGTAATCTTTGTTCTACTCAGTATCGCCTACCATCCTGGACTCTGAACACCCATCTGATGTGAGTGCACCCATGGGAGAAGAGCTGACCCTGGAGTGCAGAGCAACTGGAATCCCCACACCACGCCTCAGCTGGCTGAAAGACGGAGTGACTTTAGACGGATCAGACACCCGTCACATCGCGTAAGTCACTGACATTCCCTATTTACTGCTGTGAATGCACACTGAATAATATCTCATAGTACTAATAATGATACCTTTTACCTAACACATGTAAAGCTGCTCAATTAGTTTTACAAGCAGCACAAGAATCAATGAACGCCACTCCCTAAAGGTTTGGAAAATAGAATATTAATCATCCATCATCGTCAACGACAGGGGGAGGTGTGGACAGACAAATGGAGTCGTTTATAGTCCCTTGCCTAATTTCATCATGGGGAACAGTAAGAACAGCTGTTTTACAGCTGTTCAGCAGCTTATGTGGTCATTGCAACTGCATAAGCCAGAAAGCAAATGCCTGTGTGTGTGTGTGTGTGTGTGTGTGCTTGACTGTGAGAAAATCGTGGGACGATGATGATAAAGATGATGGGAAAGTAATACTGAGGTTCAGAGGTGGGATGGACAAATAATGAATGCTGGTTAAAGAGGAAAAATTGAGAATATATTTGTTAATTTGTTAAATGTGTATTTATAACCCGGCAGCGTGACCCCTGATGGCAGCACGCTAACATTACTGAGACTGAGTCCTGAGGATTCTGGGACATACACTTGTTTGGCCTTCAGCCCAGCTGGACAGGAGAGCAAAATCTACACCCTCTTTGTTCTAGGTCAGTTTGAACATTTCCTTTGTGTACCTGTGTCAGTGCTAAAGTTTCTGAGTGATTTATTTTCATTTGACTTGACTTGTCACAGTCCCACCATCTATCTCTGGTGAGACCACCGTCCCCAGAGAGGTGCAGGTCACACAGGACAGTGTTGTGACTCTGGAGTGTCAGGCAGCAGGAAACCCTCCACCTCAGATCAGCTGGCTGAAGAACGGACATCCTCTGCTTCTCTCTCCTCGTACACGCCTCATATCTGGTGACTCTGTGCTGAGGTCAGTTTAGATAGAGAAAGCTGAATGCAAACGTGATCGTGGTGAAGCGAGGTAGTGCTAAGTGTTCCCTTTCTTTATGAAAACAGGATTTCTCCTGTGCAGCTGTCTGACTCTGGAGTCTACACATGCGTGGCACGCAGCCGAGCCGGTCTTGCCGAGCTCAGCTATGATGTCCAGGTCCAAGGTACAGTCATAACGCACCACCTACTGATTTTCCCCTTGAACCGATATGTAGCAGGGTTTCATACAGGTGTATGTGTGTGTGTATGGTCCGCAGTGCCCCCCGGTGTGGATCACGTTGAACCAGTGGAGCCAGTCACGGTAGTCAGGGGATCCTTGGTGACGCTAACCTGTGAAGCGCGCGGCGTTCCCCCTCCGACACTGACTTGGATGAAGGACGGCCAGCCGCTGTCCCTTCACCGCAACCTGCTGCTGGATGGACAGGAGACACGGCTGCAGCTGCCTGATGTGGCGCCTTCTGACGCAGGCCTCTACAGCTGTGTGGCCAGTAACCAGGCTGGGAGCAGCACGAAGAGCTTCAACCTCACTGTGCTCGGTAATCCCAAAACAATCGGTTTATGTGATTTATTTCAAAGTTAAAGTTACAATGTAAACTTCTTGAACAGCTGAGCCAAAACACTCTTCTTTCCTATCCAGAGCCTCCAAAGATGTCCAGCTCCAGCTCTCCAGAAGAGTTGACCATAGCAGTAAACAGTCCGCTGGAGCTGGAGTGCTCAGCTGTGGGAGTCCCACCTCCCACCCTCAGCTGGCTCAAGGATGGTCGCTCCTTGGAAGGAACTGACATTGTTCAGCAGGATGGACACTTTGTCAGGATTAGCAAAGTTCAGGTACATTACAAACGGACTGTATCAGATAATACTGCAAAGTTAAAGCTGCAGTGGTCAAGATTTTATCATAAAAACAAGTGTGCGGTAGCTGTTAGCATGTGCTATTTAGAATAAGCCTATAATAGTGTAATTGTCCAAACATCCAAGGAGAATGCAGTTTGCTGAGATTTGTGGAAAAGAAGTCCATCTCATTAGAAAAAAAAAACACTTAATAGGTCTGTTGCAGCGCTAACATGTCCAGTCTTTTCATAAAAAAAAAAAAACTAAAGTACATCACATGAAGCTAAACGTATATCATATAAAAAAGTTAAAGGCATCACTCCAGGCGAATACAGCATTGTCATGCAAGAAGCACTCAAGCTGATTAATGTCGTCTCTTTAAAGGTCGAGGATGCAGGCCTCTACACCTGCTTGGCCAGCAGCCTAGCTGGAGAGGATGGAAAGAACCACTGGGTCCGAGTCCAAGGTGACACACGCTGTCCTTGCCTATTGTTCAACTTGGCAGAAATATATCGTGTCCCCGCTCTCTCTCAACTTCCTCTCTTACTTGCACTTGGGACTTGGTGAACAAAGCTCTGGGTACATTCAGGAGTAAAAATCAGTGTTTGCACAAAAGTAAAAACAGACTCGGTCTGGCTTTCGCATTTTCCAGCTGCGGTCATGCAGAGCGTTTATATTGTGTATGCACGCAATATGATGTATATCCAGTATAAGGGCACATTCACATATGTGTTTTTATTGATGACACAGACAGCTTTGATTTATCATACAATGTGCAGCATCTTATCCCTCTTCACCATTTCTTCTATTTATTTGTTCATGCTAGAATAAAATGCCACTATAAATATGATAATACACAACTCTATTGAGACCTTAAACTGCTGAGATTAATGCTTAAGTAAAATTGCCAAATTCATGATGTTATCCTCCTGACTTATGAAACTGTGTGAATTATGTGTGGTGAAACACACATTCTTAAAGCACATCCTTCTTTAAAACGTTGTTTTTTTTGTCTGGCCGCTGATCTACCTTCTGAGTTTATCTGTTCCACATGGCCACGTGTCTTTACTTAGCTCTTCTTTGTTTAAATGCAGCACTTTAGGCACATAGGAAGTTTTTGTCACACTATTTAACCTCAGTGAGGCCCATCACTTAATCTCCAAATAATTAGTGGTTGTGTTTCAGTCCCGCCAACCCTCCTCGGCTCTGGTGATGTGAGGACACTGACAGTGCCAGTTAATGGACATCTGACCTTGGAGTGCCTGGCTGACGGTGACCCTGCTCCCGATATAGAGTGGTACAAGGATGAGGCCAAACTGCAGGTACATAGTTTGAAAAAAAAAAAAAGCAAAAAACAAAACAGTTATTGAACTAAAAGCCATCTCCTCTGACTCACACGCTGTCCCTTTTTCCTCCCCTCAGCTGGGTGGTCGTATCCAGCGGCTGGCAGGGGGTCAGTACCTGGAGATACAGGAAGTCAGGCCTGAGGACAGTGGCCAATACAGCTGTTTGGTCACCAACATGGCTGGAAGCACCAATCTGTTTTTCACCGTGGAGATTCTCTGTAAGCAGGCCTGTCGATAATGAGCTGATTTAAATACACTTTTGAAATAGTTCTACATAATACATGGATATGTCACTTTTTATTTCTCTAGTACCACCAGTAATAAAGGAGAGCAGTTCAGTGGTGACCGCGCATGTTGGCCAGGATGCAGTTTTACCATGTGAAGTTGAAGGTGACTCTTCAACTACAGTCATGTGGAGGAAAGATGGCTTCCCCGTAACTCAAGAGAACAAAAAGTTGGTCCAAACTTTTTGTTTTGCACAATCTGTCCTTGTTATATTTGACTTTTCCCACGTGATAGCGAAAATACAGACTACACGCTACACGCTGTGGTGTGTCTATCCATTCATTCATCATTTAATTATGTATTTGTTTCAGGTACACACTATTATCAGAGGGCTCCTTGCGTGTACATGGGGTTCAACGGAGTGATGCTGGTCGCTACTACTGCACAGTGTCTAACCAGGCTGGCTCAGACCACCGGGGACTGGATCTACGAGTGTTTGGTAAATATAGCAAAGAAATAAAAAGAGTTACTTTATGAATCGTGGGCTGAGTGATGGCAGTTTTGATCACACATAGGTCCCTGTGTCGGCTCTGGTTAGTTAAAGTGCAATTGTGACGTTTAAATACTTTTTGGGACATCTGTTCTGTCTCTGTCTGTCAGTGGGTCCTTCAATCAGTCCGGGTCCATTTAACGTGACAGTAACCACAGGGATTAGAGCTGTGCTGAGCTGTGAGACTACAGGTATACCCCCACCCAAAGTATCCTGGAAGAGGAATGGCACTCCACTTGACATCAGTCAGCAGCCTGGTGCATACAGGTAAGCTATGGCTGGACTCCACTATGCATACATAACAAATCACATAGCCATAAAAACTTAAAAGCTGACCCAAAGTGTGCTGTTTTGTCCAGGTTGATGTCCTCTGGGTCCCTGGTTCTTTTGTCACCATCCAATGAGGATGAAGGTTACTTTGAGTGCACTTCTGTCAATGATGTTGGGGAGGAGCGCAGGGTCATTGAGGTCATCCTGCAGGGTATTGTTTTTGAGTTTTGTACAATAAGCAGACAGTAGAGAGTCACTTGAGATGGTTGAATTGATGAATTTGCTGTTTGCACTTTCAGTTCCACCATCTATTGAAGACGATGTCACGACCGTCACTGCTGTGAAAATGTCTCCTGTGGTGTTGCCCTGTCACGTACAAGGACGCCCTCAGCCCACTGTCACCTGGACCAAGGGTGGAGCCAAACTTGGCGCCAGAGGAGGAAGTTATCGTGTCCTTCCCACTGGTAAGACAATATGTCTACAGGAACTGTAGTAGTTTTACTGCACTTTATATTATTATACATCATGGTCTACTGGATATAATGCCACAGGAAAGGGAATGTATTTTTGCTCATTAAACTTTATGTCTTTGTACTCTTTTAAATGCAGGAGTGCTGGAGATAACTGCTGCCGTGCCAAGCCATGCTGGCAGGTACACATGCTCAGCCCGCAACCCAGCTGGAGTGGCTCACAAACACATCTCTCTCACTGTGCAAGGTGGGCTGCTGTGAAAATACTACCCGTTGGAACGCGCATGCTAAAACATGTAAACACATAAACAAATTTGTTCTCCCATGTACTTAGAGCCCCCAGAGATCAGGCCTATGGCAGAGGAAGTGCAGGTGGTGTTGCATCATGGGACCATTCTGCCCTGTGAGGCTCAAGGCTTCCCCAGACCGTCCATCAGGTGGCAAAGAGAGGGAGTTCCCATAGCAGCAGGTAATGGTATGATGGTGAACACATGGTACTGTACAGTAGATGCTGCCAGTGGTGCTTACATGGACATTTGCTATCTGTCACATTCAATATTAACATTCACTAGAGTTAATGAGGCCCATGACTTTGTTCTGTTAGAAAATCCTTAATACATTCAACATGTTTTACAGACAGCAGTTTTGCCATTCGGTCGGCTCTGTCAGACCCCGTAGGTCTGACTGGAAATCATGGGACATGGTCTGATTTTCACGCTCATGTGATGTGACTTAATTGTCTGATTACAGGTCACAGGCTTGACGTGCTCTCAAATGGAGCTCTGAAGTTTTCTCGTGTCACGCTTGGCGATGCGGGGACCTACCAGTGCCTGGCAAAGAATGAAGCTGGCGTAGCTGTGGGCAGGACCAAACTGGTCCTTCAAGGTAACGTGGACTTTTGATCTCGCAGAGGGGAAGAAAATGTTTTTTTCTCTGTGTTTATTCCTCGGAGTCAAACTGTGTGTCACAGTATGCAACCGGTTACTACTAATTCCTAAAAAAAAAACTATTTTGGACATTTATAAATGATAATTTGTACTTGTTACTCCAGTTCCACCCGTGCTGAGTGTTCCTCGTGTGGAGTACACTGTAGTGCTAGGCCAGCCAGCCACTCTGGAGTGTGTGGCTGACGGGCAGCCCCAACCTGAAGTTACTTGGCATAAGGAGAGGAGGCCTGTGGTCGACGGCACTCATATACGCATCTTTGCCAATGGAACCTTGGCAATTACTTCTACCCAGCGCAGTGACGCAGGCCTGTACACATGTACTGCCAAAAACCTCGCCGGCAGAGTCAGCCACGACATGAGGCTGTTTATTCAAGGTGAGTTAAGAGTGCCATTTCATATTATGGAAAGACTGAATATAGCAGGCTTACATGAAATAGTTATATTGATAAAAAAAAATAATGTTTCATTTCAGTCCCACCCATGATTCCTCCTGCGCAGACAGAACTGTCAGTCATTCAAGGCTTTCAGGCGCTGCTGCCCTGTGCTGCTCAGGGTTCACCAGAGCCCAGAGTGTCATGGGAGAAGGACGGTGCCACTGTGTCCAACCGTCCAGGCAAGTTCACTGTCCTGCGATCAGGAGAGCTAATTATCGAGAGGGCTGAGGTTAGTACAAACCATATTCTTCCCCGCATCATGAACTACATCTCTGTCTGGTTCTGGGCGTAAGAATCTGTTCTGCTTGCTTGCTCCACACAGCCAGGGGATGCTGGCGCGTTTACATGTGTAGCTACCAATGCAGCAGGCTCTGTGAGACAAGACATCCGCCTGTCCATCAACATGAGGCCCGCCTTCAAGGAGCTGCCAGGCGATGTAACCCTGAACAAAGGGCAGAGTCTGGCCTTGTCCTGCCACGCTCAGGGAACACCTTCTCCTGCCATCTCCTGGACCGTCAACAACAGTCCTTACCCTGGTATGGTATTCCTTCACATGGTGATCTGCTCAGCGCATCAATACCACCAAAGTACTTCAGTGCCATTGTGACAGAAATCACATCTCATTTAAGACGGCAGCTTCTGTGGAACACAGTAGCATGGGATAGCAATCACTCTTGCTGTTGTAATGTTTAAGCTGATGCAGTATTGTGAGTTTAAACTGAACCATGTTATTCACTGATTGATTTCACGCGTTCCAGGTGCCACCGTAGATGAAGCCGGCAGGAGCTCCGTGATCATTGAGAATGTGACGACGAGTGACGCTGGGACCTACGTGTGCATTGCGGAAAACAGCGTGGGCTCCATCCGAGCGCTCTCATTTGTCCGCATCAGAGGTGAGCTTTTTGTCCTGGATCAGTCGGGGCTGTTCAGCTTTCTACAGATGTTGACGTCACCTTGATGATCTTATATCATAATATGTGCTGTGCGACTCTCCAGAGCCTCCGGTGTTGAAGGGTGAAGCCCACATGTCTCAGACAGTCATCCTGGGTGGCTCTGCTGTGCTAGACTGTCCAGTCCATGGAGACCCCAGCCCTGTCCTCCGCTGGCTCCGGGATGAAAAACCATTGCTCCGCTCCCTCCGAATGCAAGCGCTTCACAACGGATCCTTGGTCATTTACAGCATCACTGTAAATACAGAGTTCCCTTATTCGTTATTTCCTACATTTTTTTTTAGCAGTGAGCCTCTAGTTTTGTCAAACCAAGTTTGAACTTTTTTGAAGTGAATGGATTTTGACCATTTTGACCAGCAAATAATAAGAAAACAAACAAGACTAACCAATAAAACAAACAGTAAACAAATATCAAATAATAAATAAATATTACATGTCCAAAAAGGAGTAGGGAGAATTATATACTTATATGGTACTACCCCTTTTCTAAGGGATGATTAAACCCTCTTTAGCAAAATACTTACATCAATAAACGTTTCATGTCTTGGAGAACAATGGAGCAGTATTCATCCGTTCCAGGCTTCATCTGCAGTCCCCTTGGGTGGACGAACAGTGTGTGACTGTCCTGCAGCGTCCTGCTCCCACCTAAATCAGATTCAGTTCAGTCAGGAAGGCTAACAGCATTAGCAACAGAGGGCGGAGATGAACGGAGAGCTGGATGTTCCCAGATCCTGCTCCTCCTTCCTTAGCCTCTAACCTTGTTAGGTCTCCAAGTGCTGCTGTAATTGCACAGCCTGCAGTTGAGACTTTCTCACAGACAGATGACTGTCCTTCCCACAGAGCACTCTAATGTGAAATTTCCTCTCTCTGGCCCAATAATATCTATTATGACAAAGAATTCAATGGAAAGTCTCAGCTGCCCAATAGAAAATGACTGCTTTTTTTTTTTTTTTGCTTTAATGTCGGCTTTCTTTCACAATAAAACTATATGTGATCTAAGGCACAGTTTTGTCCTGGAGGTTTGTGGCCCTATCGGAGGAAAATTGTTCCTCAGAGTGCCAATTAAGCCAAAGTCTGCTCCTCTACCTGTTTGATCTACAGGCTGCAGATGAAGGGGAGTACCAGTGTGTGGCTGAGAGTGAAGCTGGAGCAGCTGAGAGGACCATTACTCTCAAGGTTCAGAGTGAGTTCTGTGTTTATGATTACACACATTGTAACGGGATATGAAATGAATTTAAAAACATACACACCACCACACATGCCAGTAATAACACTTTCTTTTTTTTACCTCTCAGAGTCTTGGCTTCTCTAAGAATTATTTCAAACAACTAGTTTCATCCCACCTCAATTTATGAATGCATTTTGTCTCACTGTTCTCTTTTCGTCAGATGTTGGTGTCCTCTGATGTACGTCCATATTTCAGAATATCTTGATCCTTTTGAATTTTTTTTGTCACAATTCTTTTCTATAAGCTCCTTGTCACTTTTTCAATTAATCTAGACTCAAAACTCTGCTGTCTTCTCCTCTTCTCTCTCTCTAATCCAGTCAACGGAGGCTACTCTAACTGGGAGGAATGGGGTCCATGTAGCAGCACCTGTGGACAAGGCTTCCAAGAACGAATCAGATTGTGCAACAACCCAGAACCAGCCAATGGCGGCCGATCATGCAGCGGTCCCAGTATCGACTCTAGGAAATGTCAAGCTGGTCTCTGTCCAGGTGCAAATTCATTTTTGTCTGATTTAAAGCATAAATGAGCTATAAATAATCACCAATTACTCAAGGCATGTAAGCTCACTACCTTTCTGTCTGTTCGGTTTGCTTGGTGACGAAAGGAGAGACTCCTCGCAAGACCAGAGGCAGCCTGATAGGCATGATGAACGAGAGAGAGTTTGGTGTGTCCTTCCTGGAGGCCAACATTACAGACAATGAGGAAGAGGGGAGCAGCACTCTGCAGGCTCGCCTGGACAACATCCCTCCCAGTGTGGGTGAGTGATCGCACATTATATCCCCTGGGTAGATATCTTCAGAGAGAAAAGTCTCCAAGTCATTTCAGTGCTTGTAGTTGTACAACAGTCTTTGGTCAGACACAAGCATGCATATACACACTGTCCAACATTATGGGACAATTCAAGGTGTTGTTGACAGAGACTCCAAGATGTAGTGGACTCTAAACTCGTGTTAAACTTTGTTTTGTAAATTTGCACAGTTGGGGTTTAACAAGCTTTTAATGACAAATCTTTCGGCTATAAATTCGTAGGATGCCAAAAAGTAAATGCAACCAATCTAACTTTAACTTCGACTTCTTTTAAATGGAATTTAAATGATGGTTACTTTTTATATACCACTTCACTAAATAGGTGATAGATGTGAATTGAGACGTGAGCAGGGCTCATTGTGGGGATACGGTCCTGCTTATGGAGACTGCATGTTCCGAATGCATACGGTTCGGAAAGAGCTGATGCTGTTTCGCCGCAGGTCCCTTGCTGCGGGTGCTGGTGTCAGTGTTTGCTCCCATCTACTGGACCACTGTGCTGCAGAGCGGAGCAGCCAGAAATGGCTTCTCCTTCACTCAGGGCCAGTTCAGACAGGAGTCTCAGCTGGAGTTCGAGACCGGTAAGTTTGACCCTAGATCAGTTTTATCAGTTAGCCAAAGAGTATTTCAAACCTTTGATTTATTTAAAGGTAATGTATGTTTCAAAAAAGGTTTTTAGAGCCTGTAGCCAGTAGCTCAACTCATGTGTTACATGATGAAAGTATTGCATTTAAATGATATATCACTTACGCATTCATGCTAACTTTTGTAGAGGTATGGTGAGTGTTTGCAGCACAAATTAAAAAGACAGAATTTGTGGTTTTAAGGTGTTTATCTGAGACCACTGATTCACTGATTGTTCTTTTGTAGTTTACAAAACAACCAGCAGATGGCACCACTCACTTCCACTGCCATTCAGAAGTTTACAGTTTCAACATGCTCCCTTGTGCTTGAAAATGAGTTCCTGATTTTACCGTTTTTTTAATCTCTGCAAACAGGGGAGATCCTTCGTTTGACCCATGTTGCCAGAGGTGTGGATTCGGAGGGAGTTTTACTACTTGACATTGTAATTAACGGATTTGTGCCTCCTTCATTGTCATCATCTCATCTGAGCCTACAGGTGCGTTCACTGCTGTCCCGGCAATGTGTATTTAAAGACCTCAAACATATCACACCAGAGAATTTGCTGACAAGTTCCTCTTCAGTGTCTCTGACCTGATTTCTTTTGTGTCCCGCAGGAGTTTGATGAGTCATATCTGCAGACAGGCCAAGGGCAGCTGTACTCGTGGTCATCGCAGACCCACCAGAGAGGAGGAAACCCCATGGTGCTGCGCTGTAATCACACCATTATTTATGAGGGCCAGGAGGAGCGCCAGGGCCCTCTGCTCCAGCTGCTCAAGGTCTCCGGGATGAACAGCGTCTATAACACGTTCACTCTCTCTTTGGACTTCCATGTCACTGCCAGCCTTCTCATACCAGGTCAGGGGGGGGAAAAAAAAGTACAGTGATTTAAAACTTCACCATCACTACATCACACGAATTACTGGATCTGATTGTTTCTTTTTGCAGATGGTTACGGAGACACATGCCCTAAAGGTTTCATTCTCGACACAGCCTCCTACTGTGCTGGTATGCCGCTTCCCCTTTTTTATGCCTCATTTATCTCTGAACATTTGTCACTGTACCAGTTTTATTATTGTAATTAAATGTGTTCTTGTTAGATGAAGATGAGTGCGCGCTGCAGTCCCCCTGCTCTCATTCATGTAACAACATCATGGGAGGCTTTTCCTGTGCCTGTCCCTCTGGCTTCACCATCTCCACAGAGACCAACACATGTCAAGGTGAGACACAAAACAAGTACCAGATGTACAATGCTAATGTCCTTGTTAAGTAAAAGGAAAAAATCCTATGTTTAAGCCCTTATCTTCATCATCTTCATCTAATCCTCTGTCTCAGCATTTGGCCTTATACTGTTTTACTTAATACCACGCAGACATTGATGAGTGTTCCCAGGGCTCGCACATGTGCCACTACAACCAGCAGTGTGTCAACACAGTGGGCACATATCGCTGCCAGGCCAAGTGTGGACCGGGTTTTAAGCCCAGCGTCACGGGAACCAGCTGTGAAGGCAAGTCACTGTTAACTGAACGTTTCAGTTGTTGTGCGTTGTTCCCTTTCTTTTTTGAATCCAATTATATTTGTTCCTGCAATAATCAATCGCGAACAACATCTCATCTCTACCTTACATCGTCTTATACAGTATACTGGGTGTCCGCTGTAGATTGATAAAGCCAGATGCGTCAACTGTGTGTTTCAGATGTGGATGAGTGCCAAGAGTCTGCTCTCTCCCCGTGTCAGCATCAGTGTCTCAATACTCTGGGCTCCTACCGCTGTATCTGTCACCCTGGATACCAGCTGTCAGGACATCGCTGCACCGGTCAGTCACCTAACCTGGTGTTGATCAAGAGTTTACAAAAGTCATGGAAATGAATTCATTAATTGTAGCTTTCAAATCAAGTCAGATTTAGGAGACTATTTTTCAATTAAAAAGCCCATGTGAGCAACTGTAACTACAACAGCTGTTTAGCCGGAGGATAACTAACCATCTATAACAGCTCTGTTGTAATGGTTGCACTTCTACAGACATCAATGAGTGCATGAGGAATGTCTGCCCGGCTCACAAGGAGTGCCGTAACACAGAGGGAGGATACCAGTGTTTCGACAGCTGCCCAGCTGGCATGACCAAAGCAGAGAGTGGAGCCTGCATGGGTTAGTGGCTATCCTACTTTATTCTTTGTATCCACTTTTTTATTTAGAGGGTACTTAGATACAGCATTTGACCATACACAAATCATTACTTAATTCATTTAGAGACACAGTATCAACTCATGTATGCCTTGAAGGGCTCGCAGATTTGGTTCCAACCTACGAGACAACACCTGTGATTTCATGGAGTCATTTATCTTTGGACATTGAACATGTGACAAAAACCTGGACTTGTCTGCATTAGTAGAATCGGTGGAAGCCAACGGGAGCGTTGGCGATAATATAGGCAGCTTCTGCAGACCTCTTCACTGCATTTTATGTTGCGTAACTCCAGGTCAACTTTTACAGGATTGTTTTAGGGCACAAAACATCAAGAGGTCAATGCTTGTCCTTCACAAAGCCAGCGAAAGATTTTAAAAAAGTCTATTGATTGGTAGTCAGAGAAAACCTTGGACTGAGGAAACAAAGTTCCTCTTTATAACTGGATGCAACAAAGTTATTCATTTGAATAAAAACCTCTATGGCCCTAATATGTTATGTAATATGTTAAACGGCATATTTTTCAGATATTGACGAGTGCCAGGATGGAAGTCACATGTGTCGCTACACTCAGATCTGTCAGAACACAATCGGAGGTTACGGCTGTGTATGTCCCAGAGGTTACAGATCCCAGGGAGTAGGCCTCCCATGTCTGGGTACGACGAACTGCTGTGTCTGTTTTATAATACAACTCACCAATAGCACATGAGAATTCATTTGAGCCTTGTTCTACCTTTCAGACGTTGATGAGTGCCTGCAGACGCCAAACCCTTGTGCCTTCCAGTGCCGCAATGTGCCCGGCAGCTTCAGGTGCCTGTGCCCTCCTGGTACTGTGCTGCTTGGAGATGGGCGCTCCTGTGCGGGGCTGGAGAGACGCCAGACCTACACCAATGGCACCAGAGTAAGAGCAAGGCTCCGCCCACAGCTGGTGTCATCTCTGGGCCGGCCAATCCTCTCCCGTCCTCATGGAGTGTCTCGCATCACCAGACAGAGCTGTCCTGTGGGGTACACCAACAGAGACGGCACGTGTGTCGGTGAGAGCGCATCCAAACGAATTCACAAATAAATCATACCGTCCTTTCTGCCACTCGATTCTCTCACACTTGCCTTCTCTCACGTTATTCTCTGTACAGATGTAGACGAGTGTCTGCTCAGGAAGCCATGTCAACACGAGTGCCGGAACACCATTGGCAGCTTCCAGTGCCTGTGTCCCGCAGGTTACCAGCTCTTACCCAATGGCAGGAGCTGTAAAGGTAAGAGTTTCATTAAACTGTAGCTGCATTACCTTCTCCCTCCATTTAAATGACTACAGCTGAGCTCTTATCCCCTTCCTCTACCTCTAGACATCGATGAATGTGTAGAACAAGGCATCAAATGTGGACACAATCAGATGTGTTTTAACACTCGAGGGGGATACCAGTGCCTGGATACACCGTGCCCTGCGTCCTTTCAGAGTGGACGAAGCCCTGGGTAAATTGCATGACTAAAGAGAATTGTGAACAGTGTTTAAATACAATAGTTAGGCTGTTGATAGATATATTTTAATGCTGATGTGCCAGTGACACTTTCCTGTTGACCTTTAAAGGACCTGCTACAGGCCCTGTTCTCTGGACTGCGCCGCAGGAGGCTCTCCTCTGCTCCTGCAGTACAAGCTACTCACCCTCCCCTCTGGCATCCCAGCCAGTCACAATGTGGTACGACTGTCGGCCTTCTCAGAGTCGGGCGCCCTGCAAGAGCGTACGTCTTTTGCCATACTTGAGCAGGAATCAGAGACGGGCGTGATGGGCCGGGTGTTTGGCATCAGAGACGAGTTAGGCAGGGGGATCATCTTCACCCTGCGGGCTTTGGACAGACCGGGACTAGTGCGGCTCAAGGTGCAGGCCACAACCATCTCGCTGCAGGGCCGCATTACCTACCAGAGCATCTTCATCATCTACATCTCCATCTCGACGTATCCCTACTGAGCCTCTGTGCTGCTTTGCAGGTGACTCTGCCTCCCAGAGGCCTCGGGGTGCCTCTTACCCAAAAGGCAATTTCCCAAAACCCTGTGCACCGGACACATTAGGCCATGTAAAGAAGCTCCAACATACAAGATAAGGCGGACATGGTTAGTAAGTGGATCTCATGAAGATGTGTACCCCCATCTATGACTGTAATGTCATAGTGGAAAATGTCCTGGTCTAGGTTCTGTTGAATTAATTACAGAGCAGAACCTCCTGTATTGAAGACATCTGAACTGCTGGATGAACAAAGTGTTTTGTTCATTTGTTCACCGTGTGCTCTACGTGGGTGCATCTTTCTAATCAGCATCTGAAAATGCAGAATGTAAGAAAGTGTAATGTCAACCAAGCACTGAAGTTATGTCGTATCCATCAGGAACTATCAGAAAGAAAAGTTGATGTCGTGCTATCTTTAGTTATCTAATTCTGGGACAGATTTATTCTCATATGAAAATATGTTTGCAGCCCGCACTTGGAAGTTCTTTCAACAGTTATGAAATTGTACAATGTATGTTTTCCCCTATTATTTTAATTTATTTAAGTCATTTGAACACATCACTGGTTCAAACAGCCTCCTGTCCCAGAAGGTTTGAGTTAATAAGGATCTACAAGCATCGTAATGACAAACCTTCACTGGCACATTGTAACAGTGGCTTGTAGCTACCTAGGTAGCGACAGTGTTTCATGTATTGTATGTGTTTTTGTACTCTTTTATAACATTTTTTTATCATGTGAGAAGGTTTAAAAAGGTGCTATTCTGAATGTACTCGAGTGTTTTGAATTGATACGGTTGTCTTCACCGTGGCAGCGACGCTGTTGGTGTTGTTAAATGCTCACCACAGCGTTGGACTGCACTTACACTTTCTGCAGTGTGGCATTGGCTACAAAATGGCACATCTTCACTGCATTCGTACAACATGTTAGTATTCTCATTTCTACATTTTGGAACAGTTTGTGTTCAGTAATGAAACCAATGTATAAATCTGAGAAGGGAAGTCATCTGAAAACCGTAAAATGCCCACAGCTGCAGTAAAAATGTTTGCTCTACTCTTGCAGATTAAACAAATATCTCCCTGTTGCTGTAAATGAGTGTGCAGAAATAAAATGGACAACACTTTTGTTATTGTGTATGTTATTACCATACCATTGTTTCAGTCAGTCATTCAGTCAACATTTTACAAACAGCGTTTTGCGGCTGACTGACAATATTTGTGCAAACATTTATTATTAACCAGAGAGGAAACGCACACGACCTACTCAGGAAATTCCATTTGGCCACGACACTAATCAATGACGTATTAACCCTGAGACAGATGCCAAACTGGGTTTCAACCGTGGCTTTCTTTGACCTCTTCCTACTCTGTTGTGACTGTTGTCTTCTGTTGTTGTTATACATCCTGTTCACTGTCAGATATCCAGCAGAACATCTGGCTGATGGTGATCTCTCTCTGTCTATCAGCGGTCTTTGTGGGAAAATATATCATCAAATGTTCAGTGTTGAAAATAGTTCCTAGTGCCTAGTATGTTGATAAGGATAAGTAATTACCTGTCATTGCATACAGTAAATAAGTCATCTTTAATTTAAATATTCATCTTTAGGGACTAGTAAAAGGTTCTTCCAGTCATTTCGTTTAAATATAGTTCATACTGTATAAAATCTGGTCTACACATGAGGGTTTCTCACCCACTTCAGTCCGGTTCACAGGCCAGTTTAGCTCCTGGCTCATATCCTAATACACTTTCCGCTAAAAAGCTAATTTGAATGAACTGCAATGACCAGACGTGCACACTCAAACCAAGATCTAGAATTAGATTATGATTGGCCAGTATTTGAGATGCGGTTCCTGGTAAACCCTGGTAAGAATCAGTCAGAGGTTATCCAGACAACAAGCAAACTCTGACCTTGTTCATGACCACTGGTTTACATGGGATACAGACAGTTGACACATTTCTATCATCTCACAGTATTTATCATGCTATTGCTCCACCCTAACAGGTAGCATCGATGCTCATAGAGGGCTGAATTCTGATCTTATAATGCGCCTTAAATTAAAAATTGTTTCTACCGAGTCATATCACTCATTGACTTTCATTCACTTTGGAAACATGCAGTCTCAGGCAATACCTCAGCTGCTCAGTAGATGGAGCAGGGTTTAGGTTGCTCTCAAACTGACAGTAAACTGATCTGGTCTTGCTGGTCTCTTAGCTGTCATGTGTTGAGCTGCTGGTTGTTATAACTGACTTAGAGAGAAAAACACAAATAACACTGAGTACATCAACCTCTGCCGGAGGGAAATACAACATATGGATGCACTCGTGGCTGCTGGCTGATGGCAAAGGGATGAATCAGCGGTAACCTGACAAAACTAATCACCAACCTGAACACTGTTATATGGCATGAGGTTATTTTTGACTCTAGTGCAACGAACTGACAAGGTTGATGAGCTTGTACAGTTCAGCATCTGCAATACAGAACTTGTTTTGCTGTTCATTTCCCTGAAATGAGAAGGTCATGGACTGCTGACCTGAGCTGAGCTGAGCTAGTGTGTTTGTTGATGCTTCAGTTTTGTGTGTGTGTGTGTGTGTGTGTGGGAGGGAGGTTGCCTCCAGTTGTTTTGATTTTTGCTGCTTCTGTGATGCCGTCATTAGCTTAGCCTGGATGTTAGGAATTGTGAAAGAACAGTTTATATACTGCGTGTGGGTTTAACACTTGTTAGTAAGTTATTGTTATAGGAGTCAGCAAACTTAACCCCAGAATAAAATACCCATCATACAAAAATAACATGTGTACTCCATATTTTCCATGTAAGTGACAAACGCACAAAAGCTTTCTGAGCAACTTCCTGATAACTGTGTTTCTAAACAGCCATTAAACTTAATTCTTTTTGACTACGGTACATGTGAAACTAATTAAAACAATCTGTGTCTATGTCTTTAATATCTCTGAACAATGGGCAATAACTACAGCAGTAAAGCAGCACCATTAGGACTTTAACAGATAGGTGTGAACAGAACAAGCAGCGGTTGCAAATAATGAAAAAGTAGCATTAAAAAAAATTACTTTCTGAGAAAACCAGAAGGACTGCACACAAAACTGGAACACAGTCATTCATTAAGGTTTCATAAACTTCACCAGTTCCCTGTAACACGTGCACTATAATGCAAGGCAGACTGGAGGCATTTTCTATTAAACACAAAGTATTAGTGGAAACAAATGCTTAAGGCTGACCGATGGCTACTGGTACCATCTCCCCTACTGCTTTACACAGTCGGGATGTCAGGAGAAATGGGGACTGACTGTGCTCCACTCACTAATGAGCACAACACTGCTGCTTATTAGTAGGTATAAGCAATGGAGCTCAGAGCATACCCATCGTTACCAAATTAAACGTGCAGACAAAAGAATTCTTCAAGTTAAAGTCTTGTCAAACATCTCACTGTGTCCTAGATTCTGCCTGAGCTCTTTAATGCCAAATCAGCCATTGTTTGACCATACAGTATTCTGTCACAGCGCCACAACACATTAAAGACTTGCTTCAATATTTTAATATAAACAATGGGTTAAATGACGATGTGTAATATGAAAGGTGTCACTACTGGTGACAGTTGTCATTGAGAGCTGTCACTCAACTCTGAAGTTTCCTTCATGTCTATGGAGCGTTTTAGCATCTTTTAGCTCATTGTTTTGGTTTTATGTTGTGTTTTTACAACTAGTTCTGCTGCCCACAAATGGCCAAAAAATGAGTTAATGCAGCTTTAAATGTTGTTGGCTAATGTGAAGCCAATCAGCGTGTTAGTGACACTGTAGCATGTTGCAGTGGGAATATTTTTAATTTAAATTATGGGGCTTTACAATACAAAGTTATTTATTTAAACTTCACATGAGGTCAGTTTTTGTTCACCCAATAAGCTGGATTACACTGCACAAAGTGGTGTGTCATTGACAAAGGCCGACACAAACCTTTTTTTTTGTTTCAACTGGAATCCAAACCAGTAATGAACATGAGTAATGCCCCAGCTTCAGACTGCCATGACTCTACTGTCTGTTACTAAGTGTGGGGAGATTGAGTAATACTAAGATGTGGTGGCTGAGAACTAATGGTAAAAGTGTAGTGGAGGATGTGGAGAGCCAGATGTCAAGACTGCATGAACGAGGTCAAAAGTATAACTTTGGACACTGTGTTGCAGAAAATGGCAAAGATACCTGCGTTTGAGTTTGTCAGTGTTTTACTTCATCGCCAGATTGTTAAAAATGTCTGCGTCAAGTTCAGAATTGGTTCTTTGAAGTTAAAGTGAGCTTTGAGTACATGTTAGACTGGCTGTCCCATTAAGGGACAATCACAGGTCCAATTCCTTCAACAGTCCTATGCCCATGTATGCCTGAGCAAGCCTGCGCCCTTATTAACTCACTCAGGATGAGGGTTGCCTCATGCCAGAAATGCTAATGTAATCAGGCCGCACACTGCAGCGACTGTGAATGAATATAAAGATGTTGGCGGCGCGTTTTAAACCCATTAATAGAATTTGCTAGCACACACTTTGTCAACATAGCACTCAAGTGGGGAGACAAATTTATGAAAGTATATTTTCCAGATGACATATTAAGTTTCTCGCTTCATATAGTTGTTCTGCCAATAAACGCGATAATCAACGTACGTATGCAGAGCGTTCTTACCCAGAGCATTACCCTATGTCCTGCTGGAAATTATTTGTGCGCAGATGAAAAGGATGCGATGGCAATATTTACTTGTCGCCATAGCAGCAGTGAAATATACATACATAAAAATCTTTAAAAAGTAGGCCAGTGAAAGAAAACGTAAGTGTGGAATAATGCAGACATGGCACACAAACGACAATCTGGGGTAATTTGTGAGTTAAAAAGCTGGGAGGTTGTTGCTAATGCATGTGCACTGGCTTGTTACCTTCACGCTCTGTGCTGCAATATTATATTTGTGTCGTTAAACCTTTTGTTAAAGATGAAATATTGATCTTTTTCAATAACCAAAAGGCCTGAACACTGAAAGAGGGCTAATATCTGGGGCAGCAAGTGTCAGAGTGTGCACGAACTCATGGAGATATGCTGCTTAAATGAAGCACTGCCCTCAAAGCTATCGCCCCTCTCAGTGGGGCAATAAAAAACAAGCACCCTGTGTGGTATACTCCTTGACATCATTCTTTTCAGCCAACTTGACAATATTTCCTGCACACGTAAGGGAACAGCTTGCCAAGAACATCAATGAGTTTTGGACGGGAGTTTACCTTTTACAGCCCTGTAGAAGGCTTCACATGGCTGTCCCAGCAACAGTTGGCGATGATATCATTGGCTGCATATTCTACAGACAACCACCCACTCGTTCTAATATTTGCAGTCAGGAAATGCAAAGGGCCACCAGCTTGTCTCTATCTAGGATAACACTTTCATGTGTTCTAAACATGTTGGCTGGAATGTAGCTGTTGTGCGAGTGCATGCGCCTGGTTGACTTTTAATGTGGGCCAGACGCTGACTTCATCGCCACAGCGCTTACCACAGTAGTTCCATCCATCCTGCTTCCCAATCCGCAAGCCAAGCCCTGCTTCCTACCATTACTCCCTCTGACGGCAGATGGGAGGAAAAAGGGACTTGTATCAAATCCTAACATTTTGTAGCTGCGGATGGAAAGAGGTAAGAAGACCACCACATGCTGAAAAAAGAGAGGGAACCCACACGCTCCTTTGGTTGCTTTCCATTCTAAAGTCTCAAAGCTACTGTTTTGGGTTCGGCTCTACGGTTAATATCATTCACATCAGCCCAGGCATTACAGCACAACTGCAGACGCCAGATTTTCTTGTTCCTCACACTCACATTCTTTCCAAGCAAAATGACTTTCCAGGCTCTACTGAATAAAAACTGTTATATAAGCATTTACAGAAAAAGGTCCAAGCAAACTAAAAGTTAGAAGTGCAAACACTGAACTGTATTGAATTCAGTAACTGCGATGCAAACTGAGAATTACATTAAGGCTTGATGCTAAAAAGAACTATAACACACATTTAAAGCTGCTATAAAAATGAGAAAATACAAAATGATCCAGGCTCTGCAGCTGCCCTCATCGCTGCGGAGCTTTCAGCTCATCGTTTGATTTTAATGACCAACTTTCGTGTTTTGGTTCAATCTCACCGCTCTCATCAGCTGGCCATAGTTGGCCATATAAACTTGCATGGTGATAGTATGTCAGTGTTGTGTTGCGTCCTTCTGCTGTCCCCACGTCACCAAAGGTTAATGCAGCAAGCAAGTTTGCTGACCCCTCAGGATATTTTGCGTCCGCTCCATTAGTGAGGCCAAAGCCTCCATTTTCCAGACCCACAGTTGTTCACTAATCACTCCGCTGCAGATTTACTGCCCTGTTGGACAGGTAATTGTCAATCCTGCTCCAGTGATTACTCTCAGACACATCCCATGCTGTGTAGGACTGGTGGTAAAGAAGTGCTTTCTCACGCCAAAGCTGGAGACATTAACAGCGAGGGGAGCTCCTTAGGCTACCTACAAAAATACCACTGTTACTGCTAGTTGCATGCTGCACCACAAGTTAAAATAATAATGTTGTGTAGCAGGTAGGTAACTGTTGCCTCTGTATATCACCCCCCCCCCCCCCCCCCCCTATTAAAACTGTTTGAAGGGTTCTGTGTTACAGAAGTGTGGTATGTAAGAATTAAGAGTACAAATCAAGGATCACAAGCTAGGTAACAGGGCAAACTAAACCTTCTGGAAATACTATGCAAATATATTTCAGATTCTTATATACATGCTGCTTTAAAATAGTGAACACAGACCATGTTTGTAAAACAGGGAAAAGGTGGAAGCCAGGCTCAAAACTTGAGAACAGGGACGCCAAACCAGACTTGTGTTCCCTGTTTTCAACCAGATGCCAAGCGAGCCCACGTCTGTAATCACACCGTTGTAAAATGACTTTTTAAAGTTCAAGTTGTTTGGTTTGAGAGTTCTTGACAGCTGTTCTCCGATCTGCAGGCGTTTGCGAGACCAGTCTTTCTCAACTTCAAGATGAGCTTTAATACACCAAGTACCTTCAATACATCAATACCAGCAAGTCGCAACTGGCTGAGTGCAACACTCCTAACACCTCATCCGCAGGCCTGGAATGGGATGAGATGGAAATATCATAGTCATAAATAGCTTTGCAACGCGGAGGTAAAGGGAAAGCCAAAAACAGCCCTGCAACTGTCTTGATCCTCCCACACAGCGGCTACGGAGTAACTGTGGTCACGACTTTGTATGACCTGTTGCGTAATGATTTGAGGAAAAAAACCAACTCCCATCATCGGGGTTAGGGTTTAGACAGTTTCAACTACACTTTTAAATCATTTGTGGCAGGTATTCTGATCTCCAAAAGTAACAGCTGATAACAATTTAGCTAGAAAAAAGAAGAAAGAAAAAAAAAAGATCCAAGGAATCTTCAAGAACTCTGCAGTTATAGCTGTAACTGGTTATTTTCTGCCTCTGATAAGAAGTCAGACACTACACAACAAACCTGTGAAATGAGCATAGTGTAAATTGCAGGGTGACATCACTGGATACACCCCCTATATAATTGCAAACACAGAGTTACCTCACAAGAAAAGAATGGGCCTTTACAGTGAGACTAAAAAGCAGGCCAATAAAGGCATGTTCTACCACTTCTAAGCGTCAGTCAGTGCAGTATAGTTTTTAGCAGGAGACTTTTGGTTTCCTAAAAGACAGCATCCCACGCTAGGAGCTCTTGTTTGTCTTGGCAGAATCATCACTTAGTTATCGCCAGTCCAACATTTTCACATTTTCTGCTTTGGCTCCGTTTGACAGTTTATGAGTGTCTAGGATGTATTGGATCAGGGTGTTTCTTCCTGGAACTGAGGGCGCCGGTGGCTGACTCCCAGCGAGAGAGACAGAGAGAGAGAGACGTGACCTCCAGCGGTGTGACCCCAGGAAATGGGGTGGTACAAGGAGGGGCTGACGGCCATCCATCACAGCCAGTGCCCTGGGACACCCCGGGGGGGGGGGGCACGGCTGCAGCGTGCTCTCTGGCTTTCCCCTCAGCACTGACCATTTCACGCATGTTGAAATCCAATACACACTTATATTTAGCTTGTCCTCCAAACTTTTTACAACGCGGACCGGGCCAACAAATACCCATGACTTTAGTATGAGACGTAAGAGTTTGTGGCTGTTGTATAAAGAGGCCATGGCAACACACTGTAACTGCTTCGCTGCTTTCTTTGTTGTTGCAAATAACACAAAGTGGCACACTTAGCGACCACAGAGATGAACAACTAAAAGAGAATGATAAATGGAAGTCAGCTGTGGATAATAAATCAACACACTCGGGTAATGATGTTGGAATTTACTTTAAAGTTCATATATTGTAGCTGGTGCCTGGAATCTTTCATCAGCTCAGCTCACCAACTGAGCACCAGAATATCTCTTGAAAATGGAGAAGCTCTCTGTGGCACAATGTGTGTATGCATGCTTTTTCCAGCAACACACAATGCATTTATCCTCTTACACATATCAAGACTTTGCACTGCTCCCAGTATAACCACTCCTTTCCTCACTGAGCAGCCACCGGAGCAGCTGAGGATCAAGCACTTACGTGAATTACCCCTCAACAATAGGGGAACATTCGGCATGAACAGCGTTCGATCTGTCAGTCTATTCACGTCTAGTGATAAAATCTAAACTTTAGCATTGGTCTCAGCGGCATTCCTCCAAAACAGAGATGATCACAGAGGAGCAGCAGTGTAGGTTCAGGGCATACAGTCAGTCATTGAGTGGAATACAGTGGCAGGTTTAGGGACACATTAAACCAGCGAGGTTGAACTGACAGCACACTGAGACTCTGTGAGCTTATTTCAGCCACACTGCAGACAGTCTACAGGCTGTAAAGGAACAGTTTAACTCAGAAACTGAAAACCTTCGATCCGCGACTTTCTGTGCATAAATGGCACTGGACCCTGTTTTCATGTACTTCCAGTTCTTCCTCACTTGAGAGAGTCACTGAGCTGTACGCGACATTTTCAGAGAGTTGGCCCTTGGCCCCGGTGCTGTGGCACAAAATGTGGCTTGGTATATGAATTCCACATACAGTAGACATACTACAGTGTAGCCTATGCTACGTGACTTTTTTTTTTTTTTTGGCTCAGAAATATTGTACATGTGAAAAGTGACTCACGGGAGGCGTTTGGGATGAGTCTACAATTGGCCAACTATTTCAGTTCCCCTTCTGCTATCTATCATCGTTGCTGCATCCTGGGCTTAGCGTTTTTTCACCTATCCCAAAATGATAATGGAATCAGCCAGACCTTTCCCCAGTGCTGACACAGGGCTAAAACAAAGTGTGGAGATAGGTCTGGCTATGTGAGACTGCTCAACTGCAACCCTCTCCTTTGTTCAGCCAGTTCAGCAAAAGCGGCCCAGGCTTCTTATGAGGACACTTTTAAGGCCCCAGAGAAACAATGTTTCATATTTTACTCATTACTGAGAACAAAACTAAATTGTAAACTGAGTGCCATTATAGCCAAGTACAATAGCACAAAGCCAAACTGAATCACGAAAACTGGCAGACTTCGATTAGTCTGTGAAACCTGATACAGAACTGTTCAAGGCCCACTGTACCATCCCCTACAAGTCCATGACTCAGTTTTACTACCCTGATTGCTTTTCACTTTTGCAATGGAGGCTTCCCCTAAGCTGGGTCTTCTACAGTCATTTAATACACACCATGGGTGCTTGCACAAGCCCTGCTCTTTTACAAGCTCCATGCTGGTTAGCGCTGAGTCCAAGTTCCAGTGAGACTGAGAGCGAAGAAATTCAAGCTGCTTTTTCTGTATGTTTAAAGAAATGGAAAGTTTTAGGTGTAAGACCCAAAACAAACAGGTCAAGTACTCTGACCTGACTTTTACTTTACTCTCTGGGACATTCCTCCAAAATGACCTCATAGGGGACAGCAGGCCTGGAAAGCAATAAAACCTGTCTCAGTGGAGATGGCTTTTCCATCAGCTCTCCGGCCTCATTGTTCACGGACCTGCAGTCTGGGACCCCCCTGAGGCAGCTTCAAGGATAAGTTGAATAGGTTGTAACAACTTATACTACTCAGGTATAAAGCCTCACATCTTAAACTCTTATACCGTTGTAGTCAGTACCGACTAACTTCATAGCCTTTGGGAGCTGAAAGGTTAGCTACTGCGAGCTAACAGTTTTGGTTCGCAGCGAAAGCGCGCAGAGAGAACAGAAATCAGAAAACACTGAGGCTCTAATGTGTCAAGAGAATAAGGAGGAAGGGGATGCAGGAATCACTCTGAACAATGATTCCAACAAAATGGAATATGTTTTTTTTGTTCACTTTTGTCAGAAAAAAAACATTAAAGTGAGAACAAAATCTATCAAGGACGACACTGTATATGTTAAGTATAAGTATAAGCATAAGTCCATGGCACAGAACAATAGTTCTGGGACTTTAATAAATGCTATTAACTTTGCACAGACAAGCAAAACCATTCTGTCCTGAATCATTTTCAAGCTTTTTTTTGTGGGGGGGGGGGGGGGGCAAAATCAGCCACTGTCATGACCAACACTTCTATAAAACATGGAGCACAACTTGTTTTCCTGCTTCCTCACACAGACATAGAAATTAGAATCAGAGGCTTGTTCTTTGCTTCCCCAAAAAAAAAAATCCCAAAAATTAATCCCAAATAAATGTTAATTACACATTGTCACTCGTAAATCAAAATATAGATTTAATGATCTCTTGGACCAAACACATGTGGAGGAGGGAACAGCAGTTCTTTTCCACCCTGAGCAGTGTTTTTCTTCTGCCCTGTGTGTGTCTACAAAGCTTCCTTACCGACATTTGCTTTGCGTTGCGCTGGCGTCGTCAGCACATGGTGTTTTGCTTGTGGAAGAAGGAAGAAAAGGTGCATGCAGAAATTGAGGAGAAATTCAGCTACAAGGGTGAAATTGTACAATAACTTGGCTGAACGGCCATTCAAACAGCTCTCTCCCCGTGACTTCCTCTGACTCCAACTCAACATGCTGAATTGGTTAAACAGCCACTGATAGCAGCCGTCTAAAGCCAACGGTGCTGGACACAATGCAGAAACGACATGTGATGGGGCCTGTGCCTGGGTCCTTACTGTTAAAAGGGAAAAAAAGACATTTAATAAATCCGGTTGCTGCAGAAAGCTGGCAATAACAAGTTATTTAAGTATCGTAAATACACTGACTGTGAGGCAGCTGTAATACAGATAATAATTATTTTATGTCTTAATGGGGATCAGTGCTGGACCTCACCATAAGGCTTAATGGCACATGTCCAACATTACCTGTGTAATTTACAGACGTAAGCAGAGAGGATGCAGACTTTGGATTTCATCCAGAGTCAGTACATTAGCAAAACTACCCTTGAGCCTAATCGCACCGATGATAAAACTGACGTAAACATTCAAGATTATGTGTTGACATAACACTCAACACTGTAACACACAGAGTTTACATCATCTGGGAACGTTGACTGGACAGACAGACTAGTGTAATAATGTCTGTCTGGGGCTCTCTGGCCTTTTAATGGCAATGCGTAGCCCGGCCAGTGGAAATAGCTGACTAAATATTGGCAAAATTGTCAAGACCAAATATTGGCTTAAAGTGCATGGAAGCTATGACTGACAAACATTAGGTAACTGTGGTTCTTCTCTTTCAAGGTATTTAGACAGAGAGGTAGCATAATACAAGCATAGTGCTCAGTATTTAAAACAATCTTTAAGACAACAGGTCACCTGCTACTTAGTAATTAAACTCTTTTCTTCTTTTCTACAAATAGGGCTGTAATCAAGTATGGCATCTACCATAAACATTGTGCAAACGAGAGCTTAGGTTTGATTAAGTGTCTGACTAAAGCAATGCGCTAAACCTGTGCAGAACAATAAAGCCTTTGAAGGAATACTTAGCAAATTGCTACCTTAAGATCATCCAGGCACAGGTACAAGAACAGGGCTCTTGGAAAAGAAATCTGCCGCATTTCTCTGGGGGAACGGCTAATGTTGTGAAGTTTAACTTTAGGGACAATTCAATCGACAGGCACCCTATTGTTCCAAAGCGAAACGGGCTGCCAGTTTTGTGAAGGGAAACTAATAAAACTTTTCATTTGATTGCTGTTGCCGGATGAATGTAACTTTTGAGTAGTTTCAGCAGGCATTTTATGTCCCAACGTCAAGTCCTCAGCAATGACATGTGACATTTACAACGATCTGTCAAATGGACAATAATTACGACTACGTCCTCTGCCATCGAGGATATTAAACACTTGACACTCTCAAGTGTGCACTGTACACATTCATCTGCAGGGAGCCAGTGGCACAGGGGAAGCATTTCAATAGTGCACACTTCAGATTTGACCCCGATTTCACATTATGTCTCACTCTGATGAATGTGTATTTGCCTTCGACTGCCACAAGGGAGGGTGGGGGACAATCAGGATAGGTTTCCCAGACCTTGATTCAAGGGCTGCCCAATGATCAAAAGTGTGAAAGTGAAAGTTTTGTCAATGCCTCGTGTCTGCTCAGTTTAAATGTTCTAACCAAAATAAAATCTGTATGTCTTTCATAATCATAGCGGCGACCGAAGAAGTGGAAGAACTAAAACCTTACACGGTCAGCAATGTTTCCAAGGTAAGTTTCCAAACTAAACACACAAAGCTCACTGGTGTCCGACGTAGGAGTGCAGGACTGGTTGTCTGCTGTAGTCTGACCGTACAGTACAAAGAGCCTGCAGACACTCAGCCAAATTATGAGCTCAACACTGGCCTCTGAAAGCAGCCTGAGTTGAGGGGATACTAAGTGTACACATGTGTTTGTTCAGAAGTGTGGGGTTATTAAGCTTGTCTCGTTTTCTGATGTGGTCCAGGAAATGCCTCACTGCTCCACTTAAGCCATGTTCAGGCACATAGCAGTAAACATTTTGTAGCCAGATTCCTCCGTGCTATAAGACTGCTATAAGACCCTTATAAAGGGAGGCATGCACTCATTATTAACTATAAAACTTGAAATTGCATTACGTCACTGCAAGCTGTTGAATCCAATAAACTATAGGAGGATATCACCATTTCTCCATCAACAGCTCATGTCTGAGAGCTTGATGATATTGTAACTGAGTCTCAAGCAGACATTGGTTCTCTTGATAACTGACCTGTGAAAAAATGGAAATACTGCTGTAGTTTGGCAGCTGAACAGGCACAACACCATTGGCAGGCACATTATCTCATGTACAGTGGAAAAAGCAATTCCCGTTCTGTGGTTCCTTCGGTTTTCTCCTGTGAAATTGGGGTCTGTCTTTGGAGTAAAGGCAAGGAGCATGCTTTAATCTGGAAAATATTACTGGGGGTGGGAGAACATGGGAAACAATAACACTAGGAGGATTCCTCTTCCATCCTCTGGGCTCTGTGATTTGGAGATATGCTTTAGTCTGCAATTTTAGCTCACCACAACTACCCGCTTGGCCCCCGTCCTTTGCTACTCTTTTTCCACCCCCCTCCAAAGTGGGCTTTTGTCTTGGCCGGCCCATGAAGTAGAATGGCAGGAGAGCAGCTCAGGAAGAGCAGTAATCCCTCAGGTAACGGTTTTGGGTAGAGTTAGTCTGCAAATTGGCTTTGCTCCAGATCATTTAAAAGATGAATGTTCATTCAGCTTTGAGCTTTCGGTGACTCGACCATCCTCCTGCCAGCAGAGTTGTAAAAGATGACACTGGTGTGTTATGAGGTCTTGCTGCTCTGCGTGGAAAGCTTCCCGTGTTCAGTCAAGGACTTCTCCTTCACACATGGAGAAGTAATCAAAACACGGAGGCAAATGGAGCAAATAGGTCTTCCTTCAAAGCAGAATGATTCCCTTCTGTTTTTGACATTGAGTCAGCCAAAGCTTTCCGGCAACTGATTAACTACTGTTTTCACAGAGGAAACCATAACAAATGATTTGTAAGCTGTTGTCTAACAAAAAACACCACAGGGACAGTAAAAGGAAAATCTAATCAACATTTGCTTCCTGCTGGGATGCATCGTGGAAAATACCTCATGAAAAGGTATGGCTACTGAGAGAAGAGAAGCTGTAGCGCAGAGGAACAGTTCCCTTTTTGATTTCTTCAGGTAAATTACTGACTGTTGATTGATAGTTTGGATATTTATAGATGTGGTGCATTCATGACGGCCCATGCATAATTTAACAGAGGTGACTTGTTCTGCAAGTCTGCGCGTGAGGGAAGTGCTAAAGTGCTAAATCGTTATGACGGTTAGGTTTGGGCTGGCCTATTTTGAGAAGCTACTGCACTGAAAGGTGGTAGAAAAGTCCTCAAACACAACTTGGGCTGCTTATTTGATCTAGAATGATCCAAGACAAACAGTCTGCAGCTTCAAAGTATAGCTATGCTGACTGTGTGGTCCGTTTCCATCTATGGGACCATATTGTACCCATAAAGACTCTCACATACAAGCTTCTAATGCAAACTGAAGACAAAGGCCAACGGGTCAACAAACATGCCTAGTTACTACTGGTAAGACTATACACATCATACTTTCTCTCCACTATTTTATAATTAGCCATTGCCACAATGGGACCTTTTATAACTTGTTGCAGGCTGCTCTTTCAGTCTTGAGAGTGGGTCACCGTTCCTGAATCAGAATACTATGGTTTTACTTGAGTAACTGAAACAGGGATACTCAATCACAGGGTCTCATATTAACCTTAACCTGAGTAAGACCTTAACTGGAGTATGGCCATTCAGTGATTTTTAGGATCTCAAATTAATTTGAGCAAATCCACCAGGGTATTTGTTCTTGCACTATACTTATACTGTGTAAAGTTTGATATTTTGGGAAATTCGCACATTTGGTTTGATGAGAGAATTAGATGAGAAGATAGATACTACTCGTGAAGCAACATGAAGCTATCATGCCGGCATCTATGTGCAGAAGGCCTAACACGGGAATATTGAGGGTCGTCAGTGGGTTGGGTTTGAAGAGTTGATTCCAAATTTGCACAAACATGTCGTGGTTCTTCTTCTTCTAGTTCAGCCTTCAATAACTTTCAATTAATAACCACTATCAGGTTCGCGGGGAACCAAATACTGAGATACAGAAGAAAAAAACTCTCTACTTCATTTAGTACAAAGTAGTTTATTGCTCAGAATGCAGAAAGTACAACACATATCTGGAATACGAAGGGTCTGGATTCACAATCTAGGACAACATTTCTGCTCAAAAATTGTTTCAAAAAAATGATACCTAACACGAGTCCAACACGAGCCTTTTGCATAAAAGAGGTATTATTTTAGCGCTGCTGTACTTCCTATCAGTTTCCTCGCGGAGGAAATGATCAAACAGAACTTCTCTGACAGGCCGGAGAGTCTAGATAAACAACAAAGACATCCTCTATGATGACATTATTTGCACTAGGCTATTCGGGATTTCTTCTACACAATGCTTCTCTAATGCTACTTAAGTCAGTATCAGGCCGTATAGTTACAGTGTTTAAAGTCGGGCAGAGATCTGGGTTTGGGGGTGTCCCTGCTGCTGTCATTAATTCCATAAAGGGAAATGAGCTATGGTCTCCCTTGAACCACGCTGCCGTTCCAGTCATTCCCCAGGCTGTCCTTTCCTCAGGACATCCGTCACCTGAGCCTAGATACACAGCTACGCAATACACCGTGTATCCCACAGTTGTATCTCGTGTTTTTAATCCATACAAAAACCAAGAAGTCAGATTACTATAGATGTTAATTTTTGGAGAAATGCTGCCTAGAAATGCGGCCTGCTGTGGTTCAAACTGTGCAGACCTGGCCGGTGTATCCTGTGCGGCCCTTACGAGCACAAAATCCACACCTTGCCAGTCACTTTTTAATGGTGTGTTTATGTGATTCCCATCAACCTGTTAAATCTGGAAATATCATGTGACCATGTTATATTAGCCAGGTGTTTGCATTCAGGTGCTGAACAATCACTGATGAGAGAGAAACAGACCAATAAAAAAACACAGCAAGGTCTTAATGATGGAGGCCAGGCATAAAATCCACTGTTTGTTATTGGTAGCAGCCTGGACATGTTGTTAATCAACACACGCACACACACACACACACACACACACACACACACACACACACACACACACACACACACTGTCATATCATTTATACAAATGGTGATATGGAAATGTCAGTTATACTTTTGCTTTCTTTATATTAGTTTACGATATTTTCTTTCTACGCTGTAATGTATTTTTTCAAATATCATTCTTGCCATGGCATTGTATGAAGTTGGGTATCATGGAATTTGCTAACATTTAACACTGGCATTTAGCATTTTGCCAGCTGTTCAAGGTCAACTATCCAGTTAACCTGGAAATATCTCATTTCACGAGTTGTCAAGGCCCAAATACAACATTAGTCATGGTCTGTGAGAAGGCAGGAACTCACACTGATGTTGAAGTCTCTGTAGACCGACTTATTTGGGGACAAGGCGCTGTTTCAGCCCACTAGCACTCAGTCCTCTGAAGACTCTTAATGCAGATTTTTCCTTTAATTTGTCACCTGTACTAAAAAGCTGGAGAATAAAGGGAACATATAAAAAGGTATGTCGTGTTGATTCCTTCAGTGGAGTTACTGATTAGGCTAATAAATTAAATTCTTGGCAAAACTGGTTCAATATTTATGGCGGGGTCAAGCCAACACACACACGCTTTGTTGAAACACAGGGATGGAAGAGGCCACACTTGACTGAATTTGGTCACATAAACTGGAGCGAGTACTCCCTGGGAGTTTCAGGTCAATGGCTTTCATTTAGAAACCTGCTCATTAAGTGAGGATTTTTTGATAAAATGCAAAGATGAATACAATTGAGAACAAAAGACACTGTTCATGGATCAGTTTTGATTTGAGTGTTTTGCTTGTCCATTTCATAAAATACTCTTAAAAATCAACAAACAGATTTTAATTAAGGCAAGACAATAGATGCTTCCTACCATGCTGTTCATTAAGAGTCATACTGTAAGTTCAAGTCAAAACAGGGTGACCTATACTGTACATACATGATATGATGCTAATTGGTGCAGAGGCTGATTCATTGATTATTTGTATGAGATGCTTAACAATGCCTTTGATTTATGGGATATTAAAGAAAGGTGTGGTTAAAAATAGAGTTTTATAGTTGTATTGTATTGAGCATTAACATTTAAAGTTGTACCTCTAAACTCTGTTTTGAAAAGTTGTATATTCAGATCTGTAATAGCAGTCTTAAGTCTAAACAGATGCTTCAAAGAAATAAAAGAGTACGAGGCAACTTAAGTCTGTAGACTTTGAGAGACTTTCAATATTTACATTTTATGCCTAGTGTGAACTGACGTTTTAATGAAACATCTTCCAGTACCGGAGCTCTAAAAGACTTCCAATCAACATACCTGCACTTCTCTCCAGTCAAGCATCAGTGTACAAGGACCTTTTTGTGTCCAACACACTACAAAGATAACCCACCTCAAGATCAGGGTCAGACTTGTGCGTGTGATGCTGGATGGATGTTTGGTGAAGACGGGGTGACAAAGGACAAGTAATTATTGGCGGGACACAAAACTAACAACGTTGTGAAATACTGCCTCACCCGTGTATCATGCAGGAATCTATGTGGATAAGCCCCGACACAGGAATATTGTAGATCATCCGTTGGGTTTTAGTTTTGAGAGCTGCTTCTGAAATGGAGTGTCAGTCCCAAATCTGGACAAACCAGAGATTTATCAAGAGACACACTTCACTTCAATTCTGCTTCTTTGATTCTATAAAGGCAAAGGTTGGACGTACTGCGCTTAGGTTTATGTATTGGTTACACTTGTGTCAATGGACACGTGTAGTATTTACAATAATACTATAATAAACTAATACTTATCAAGCAGGTGTATCAAGTGTAACTTCACAAAAGACAGTAGTCAGACAGCAGAATGTAACATTTTCTAAATGTTACCTAACACTAGTCCAACATGAGTCCTTGGTATAAAAGGGGTATTATTTTAGCACGGCTGTACTGTACTTCCTGTCTGTTCCCTCACACAGGAAATGATCAAACAGAACTTCTCTGTCAGGCCCAAGACTTTATATAAGGAATAAAGATATATGATGATTTGGGATGTCCCCATAAACGCCATTAAAATGTTGCAGGCTATTCGTGATTTCTTCCACACGATGCTTCTCTAATGCTACTTAGGTCAGTGTCAGGCAGTATAGTAACAGTGTTTAAAGTCAAGCTGAGCTGTGGGTTTGGGGGTGTCCCTGCTGCCATCAGTAGTTCCATAAACGGTATGGAAATGAGTCTCCCTTGAACCAGGGTGCCGTTCCAATCATTCCCCAGGCTGTCCTTTCCCCAGGACATCCGTCGTTAAAGCTAGCAGACCTTAACCTAAATACACAGCTACAGAATACACCTTGTTCTCCACAGTCCAGCAGCTGAAACCAGAGAGAAACAGGCTGCGATGCCTGCGTCAATATGACTTTACTCCATCTCACACCTGGCTTGGGGACTGGCTTGTTCAAAAGTGATGCTGTTGCCTAATAAATGTCCAATAAGATTCGACAGAGCCAAGAATATGACATTTAAAGAGTGATCACTGCTGCTATAAAACAAACATGTCATATAAACACGTGGGATGACCATAAACACAACTGGGATCCAAGATTCATGATTTGCTCCAAGTGTGACTTGAAGATGCTAACTTTCGATGCTAAGCAGCCCCTGCCTGCTTTACATGTACATGCCTGTCACAACTGCAAAACATAGCGTGTCAAGAGCAGACATTTACTAGATAGGACATACACATTATATTGACTGTGTAACTTACTGTATTTTCTACACTGGTTTTGTTGGGAATTCTTTGCACAAGCAATGGTCATTGGGCTGAAAAAGTAGGTCAAAACACTGCTGACACAATCCACACAAACTTCACTGAGAGCTGAGCTTTCTGAAACCTGAACACTACTGACCACTGACCGCCTCCCCTGATGACAGAACTAATGCGTGTTTACCATGAAAACTTCAGGACTCTCTCCTGTATTACATCTCTGTCCTCATGAGTCTGTGACAGGCCATCAGACTGCCTCATTGAAATTCACTCACATACACTACCCATATAGACCAACTGCCACTGCCTTTCACCAGCACATTAGGTCACACGTCATTATATTTTCATGTTGATCTTATGGCACAGGCCTTTATTTGTTGTTCTGTCCTGCTACCATGGATCCCAAATCACAGCACCTGTTAAAAAAAAAAAAGCCTTTACCTACCGAGAGCGTTCCTTTGGATTCTTTCCAAATGATGTAAAGACGGCCCTCTTGTAAAACATGTCTGGAAACCATACGCTAAAGCTTTAGCACTCATGACAAATAGGTATTGTAACCTTGATCTTTAAACTCCACGCTACAAGGCATGATGTCAAACTTAATATATGTAGGATACTGAGCTGGTTTAGGGTTGAAGGTTTGCCAAGAAACAGCGAGGAACAACAGGTAAAATATATTAACTTCTGAATTATTTGAATCTACACAAAAAAAAAAAAGTCGGCCATTTGCTGCACATGTGGCCAGTTCTCCTTATGTTATTTGCTGCTGCAGCATTGTTAGCGCTATATTGTTAAATCCCTGCATGAGTTATGGCGAGTGAATTTCAGACAAGGCCACACAGGCTGCTCATGCTTTCAACATCAGACTAATGAAGTCTGAATGAAATCCTGTTCCTCTGAATTCTCACACGTTCCATATTTACTGGTCTCATTTGGTGGTTTCGGCAACAGTTGGGGTGAGCTTGACAAAATCCTGAGCCAGTCCCATTCTTTCCACTCAGATCATAAAACTCAAAGTTTTCCTCCCCAACAGACCGGTCCTTGTGGGTCCAGCCACCAGACACAGTGAGCCCAACGCGGCAAGGCCATGGAATAATTAAGCAAACCCTTTCCACGCCACATCACAGAGGAAAACATTCATTTTTCTATTTCAATAAATTTGTTACGTTGCCATCTGATTCATGAAATAGCCGCACAGAATAAACATGGCAAAAAAAAACAGCTTACAAAAGTGAATTCACAGTTGTAACAGGCTTGTCAATCAGAAATGCATAACAAACAGTGAGCAACAGTCGGCCAGGGGTGACGAGGTCGATACAGGTCACAAGAGAACCATCCATCATGGCTGGCAGACAGGGACACATGCTGGTCTTGTATATTACCCATGTTTAAACAAAGGTCGCTATGCTGGCCTCACACAGTAAGCCACTCATATGAGGCGTACACTGACAGCCAAAACATTAAAAATGAATATTATGTAACATATTCCATAAACATAAATCTAAGTATTAGCAGTATTGATATTGAACAATGGACAAACGGCAGTCGTGTTGTTTGACTTTCAGCTGTACAACGAACATGTTTATATCGACGTCAACCGAGGCTGGAGGTAACAAACTGAATTCAAGTCTGTTAGTGTAACTGGGTAGCTTTTAGGATTTTTTTTGTGGCTTTTTGGGTATATCAGTTTTACTTTCATTTGAAATGACATCAGTCACAGGGTATCCTACAAATGTCTTCCCTCTGAAAGTATTTACCTGGACAATTCTACAGTCTTTTGCCAATAACCAGCCAGTCGGTGAAAAAAAATACATTTCCCTCACTCTTCTCTCTTACTGGTAACTTTTACACTGATGACATGCAAGTGAGCTGCAGTAATTCCTACTTTAAAGATTTTACTTTTAGTTAATTAAATATAAGTAATTGCACCCTTTCACCTCAGCGTAGCCTTTTACAGAGGTAGGGGCATTTAACCTTCACTAGATTGCACCCAATTACTCTACTTGTGCTACTTTATTGACCCTTCATTTATGTTTCTAGCCTAGGTGTTATAAGGGTCAGGGATGGTACATTTTATGATATACTGCAAGGCTGGATTACCAACCAGGCGAAATTGTTTGGGAGTTTGCACCATTAAAGGTATGTTATCTGGGTCCTGAATTATCATAGTTGTATGGCCTTGTCTTCCTGTGTCAAAATCAAGTTCTAACATCTTTATATTTGAATTTATATTGCGCTCATATGCTGCATTTTCCCAGATAAAGCTGTGTTTCATCAAATTACCAAAAGACCTACTGACACACCTGGGGCCAGCTAGTAGAAGTGGGAGGCAACAGAGCATCAGTCTGTTCACGTTTTGTACTTCTGTTTTTTCAATCATCCAACTGTATACTGAGAGAGAATATACGTAGTTATTTGTAATCTCTCACTGCTCAGGTGAAACCCGTTAATGTCCACGTCCGATGTCCAATGTTTATTTGATGCAGATGATTTCATACATCCGGTTGCCTCAAAAGTGATAAAAACTATGATGTCATGCTTTTCCTTTCAGCGCTGAAGGAGGCACGTTGTTGCTGAAACATCAGCTCATGGAAAAAAAAGCCTGCGCTGTACATGCGTCATTCCAAAGTGCTCCAACTGTCTTTGCAACATCAGGACAGATCACAAGTTGCTGGTTACACTGCCTTTTTTTAATGTTCTGATATTTGAAACACTTGAATGCTAATTTTAAAATGCTGTGCTGATCAAAAAAAGCTGTGTTTGACATACAAACTCTTTCTTCGCTTCCTCATATCCACATGAGCTTGAACTCTCATGCAAGTTGCTCTGGGAAGATACATAAGACAATTCACTAATTCAGCAGCAGCGTCTAGGAGAATCAGACAATTCTTGATAATTGGACCTGTTTATCATTTAATGGATAACAGCAAAAAGAGTATTCAAATTAATTTCGTTATTAAGCAATTATCTCGTGTTTCATTTTTATTCAGCTGGTCACAAATTGTACTCACAACAGAAGCTTTCCTCCTGCTAATCCCAGACGAACTGAAACACGCTCCTTATAGAAGCCCATCTGTGAAACATTTCCAACGTGAAGCCACTTTCCATGATGCTGCCAGCAGCTCTAAAATGCATTGATTGGTTGCTATTTCAATATGGGAGTAACATTTTCCCCCTGACATTTTTATGATCCGTTGTTCCTCCACCTGCTGAGGATTAGAGACGGAAAGAGAACTAATCACTGCACCAACACCGTGGTTTTGGGTGAGACCCAATGAGTCACTCAAATCACTCAACATTGAAAAGCAGCTCAGCTTCCCTGCCGCTGAGTAAGAGCACGGATCACCAGTTAGCCACAAAGTCAGCTGCAGTTGTCAAGCAGGAGAGGAAAGAGAAAAAGATGCTGTATAAACAATTGAATAAGACCCAGTTCAGCATAACATGTGACGCATGAGAGCTAAACTTTAATCACATTCTCTTTGATCAGAAATCTCTTTAAGGGATTAGCTTGTCGAATGTGTGACCGGTCCCTCAAGGCTGGCTTAATCTCAGATGTTACGAAATGAATTTGTCCACGTCTTGCTGGTCCAATATCTTCTGCCAGGAACTTTGTCTCATAAAGCCAGTTGCACATTCTCGCCGTGTCATCAGGGGAAACATTTAGACGCTTCCATTCACTTAAGGAAGAAAACGAATCGACCGTGGAAGAAATCAGCGTCAGTCTGCCTTTAAATACTGAACCACACACGATCTGAACGAAAAAAGCAAATCATACGTAAATGTGAAACTAATATAGTTTATGTAATATACACAAGGACTAGGGCTGAGGTTTAATGCATGAAAACTACAGTGTGCTGATGCTTTCCCTTTAGCTGTTTGCATCTCCGGCGCTTTATCGTTTACAATATTTTCTTTCACTTGCTATTAAATCACGCCCCGAGGATATTACAGCAGCTGAGATCAGAAAGTTAAACGCTACCTATTGCAAACAGCTTTTCCTGTCTTACTACATTTGGTTAATAGTGCATGGGAAGACAAGTAGGACTACAGCATTCCTTGATAAAAAACACATGAATGCAAAGTGTACAAGAGCCTGGATTTCAGACATGATGAGATGCACTGAGGCCAATGTTTAAATCTATAGGCTTAAAGGGAATAGCAGATGGAAATGTAAAACAGTACAATGGAAAACGCTGATTGTACAGTATACATTCAGTAGGAGCACCTGAGTAGTCGCATACACAGTCGAACACGTTCATAATACAACTGCAAGACTTCAGCTATTAACTCGCGCACCATGCTCTGCACTTTATTTAGAATGCTTTAATTGCCTTTTAAAAACGTACGACTACTCATGTAAATGCCTTTTTCTCATTCTTTGTTAATTTTTTCCCCTTCCTTTCCTGTTTTATATGCATCCCAACACTTTTAGAGTTTATAGTTGACACGCATAAAAGTTACCATCTGCAATGTATTTAATGTTTATCACGCATCCTACGCATTGTAAAAAAAAAAACTCTGCAGCCAAACTTAGACTTTTTTTTTTTTTTTCAAACACAAAGCTTCAGTAAAACACTGATGTAAATGTAAATGTAAATGTTTGCACCATCCTTCGGCGACTGTAGCTTGATAAGATGATACTGTTGTTAGGTGCAGCAATGGTGCTTAATTGTTATTTGCTCAATGCTACAACCGCATAACGCCAGCTGATGAATATAGTTGCCCATCTGGTGCTACCACAAGTCGGGTCCAGACAATGCCATGTCAGTAGCTGACAAAGCAGTTAATACCTGAATAAGAAATACTTTTAATAGCCCCTGTAATTAAGCTCTTAGGAAAATGCTACTCTGAAGATTATATGTTCGCTATTTAATAGTAAACTATCTTAGTGGAAACAGGAAATCCAATGACAGCATTATTGGCTGAGAAAAAACATAAATATTATTGAAAATAGGAAGACAACTCATAAAACAACAGACAACAGCCAAGGCAACTGCATCCAAAGCCAAGTGTTTGCTTGAGAAATTTACAGAACATTGGCAGGACTGTTCACAGCATGTTTCATATCCTTTTGTCCACCAACACGCATGGACACAAGCATTACAGCTCTGCTTTGGAAGTTATTACATAATTATCCCCCAGCAAGATGTAATTCATGTGTGCTGCTTTTTTTTTTGCGCAGATCTAGCCAGGTTCAGACATCTCGCCTCCAGGCTATAAACCAGGGTCAGCCGTCGCTCAACCAGACCTGGTCTTAGTCAAACACCTGGATCCGCTTCCTATCTGTGAGCGTCTCTCTTGGGGCAAGTGTCCATTCACGGCCAATTAGGACCTGATCAGTGTAACATCAGTGCTGTCCACCGCCAGAAGAACCATGCGGTCCAAGCCAGAAATAGTGGTGGTGAACCAGTGGCCAGGGGGCAGGGGGTTGGAAATTTGAGTAGTGTGTGTGTGTCTGTGTGTGTGTGTGTGTGTGTGTGTGTGTCTGTGTGTGTGGCTTGTGTTGTGCATGCTTGTGAATCTCTTTTGTGCCATGGGGAGGAGGGGTGGAGAAAGAAGTCTGTTGCTTTAAACAAGAATGTGTTCATTTTTAAGGCAGAGGGGGAGGCTCTGAGCTCAATTTGACTGCCTACTGAAACACTGCTAGAGGATTTTTCATCATTTAAAAGCACCAAGGAGGGAGGGAGGGAGGGAGGGAGGGAGAGAGGGGGAGGGGGTGGGGGGGTGGGAGGGGGGGGAGGGAGAGAGGTGCAGTTGAGAGAGACAGCCTCTTAGAGCTGTGAGGCAGAAGTGATGGATTCAGCCCACAGAAAAGTGACAGTCTCCTCCTAACGGGCCACAGACAGTACACAACCTGCCTCTGGACTCTCACCATTCATCAGGAAAACTACGTCCACCATCCAACTAAAGTTAGCAGCCGACTCTTGAAAAGTGTTCCAACTTTTTCCAAGTGGATTTTGGAACAATCTACTCAATGTTTACTGAAGAGTTTCAGGCAAGTTAAGCTTCCGTTGGGCTAATGACGGTCTTTTAATGATAGGCTTTAAAAAACACCACCACCTCTCCACTGCTGGAATGGACTAAGGTGACAAAGAGCGAGTAACTAGACGAGCAGAGCACAGAAAGGGGGAGAGGAGGACGCCAGGGTGCAGCTTTCACACTTGGGATGACTTTCTACCAGGAGAAACTTCAAACAGCTCTGCCAGGAGGGCAAGGCAACTGAGGGAGCCTCATCAATACTCTACAGTTATCTCGTAAGCATTGTGTAACCTTTGACTTATTTATCTACTTATCGTCTGCATCTGTTTAACAGGGACAGTGCTCATGTATATTACATGACTTCAGCTCTGCGTTGATAAATCACCCTCTTTTGTAACATGTGATCTCACAGAGCAAATGACGACCTTTCTAGGTGTGAAGCGAGTTGTTAGCGAGCTCAGAATCAATGAGCCCAGCGATATTTCTAACATAACAGTGATGCAGTTATTTTGTTAAGTTTGTTAAGTCAGACTTTGGCTGTTCACTCTCAAGCTGCTGCCCTTTACGTAATGATTTCGTTTGATCTAAAATGCAGCAGTCGTGATGCAGCATCTGTTATCTGACTCACTGTTTGGTGCTAAAGGGTAATTCTGCTCTCTGATGACTAACCGGAGAGATGACTCTGATAGACTTGGTCGACGGGGGTTAATTCAGCGCAGGGGAATGCTGGAGAGCAGGCTCTTTGGGCTAAGTGCTACTTCACTATTGATAACACACTCAGCTTGTCAAAGCACAGGACCCTAAAGGGGTTAAATAAAGGCACATGGGCAATGAGGAGGGTGTGTAGAAGATGATATACAGCAAGAGCTTTGTATGATACATGCTGACGTAGAGATTTCTAATATTTCGAATATCTGAAAAAGTACCATTCACTTCTAAAAAGGATAACCTGACTATGTCAAGCAGTCTGCGGCTTCAGGATGTTCCCCCGGGCTCAAGATGACAGGGAAGCAGGCGGCTGAATCCCGTCTTTGTTTCTGTTGCCAGGGTAGTGTTTGGACAAGGGGGGGGGCTTTGAGGTAGAATGCTGGAACTTATCGAAACAATTCCCGAGACCCCCTGCCTCCCTGTCCGACTCAGATCACAAGTGGGGTACGGAAGAACGCACCAAGCAGCATGAGACACAGAGCAAAACCTACATTTGAATTAAAAACTTGTGCTCTCCTGCCCCATGGAGAGTCAAAAGAAATACTGTCCTGTACCATCAAACTGAGCAGGTAGTTTAGGCTAATCGTGTTCCACATGTCATGTTACACGCTTACAGGGATTACATGCTTGAGGAAAGAATGAGGTCACCCTCAAGGTAATGTAATAGTGCAGATTACCATGAGCAAATTGAATTTGACTGTGATCCAACACATATTGGGTGTCATGCAGGAGACTGCCAGTTCTCAGCAGAGTCGGTGCTAATTTGAACATGCAGCACAAAGCCGCCCTGCAAAGCGTCCGCTTCTTTTCAGCTACTGACAAATTAGGTGCTGTGCAGTTGTGTTGTGATCTCCTGTTGTGAATGATGATAATGTGATTATGAAGCATTCACACAGAAAGTAGGACACTGGGAATGAATTGGGTCAGTAGATACAGTATGTCTTATAGGTGCGGCGGGGGTGAGGGGAGCGGTGGTCCTGCGTCTAGAGGGTCTAGCTCACTCCCGTCTGCCACCACCATTGACTCTCCATGTGTGTATGGCGGCTCACTCTAATGAGGTGACGAAGAATGTGAGGAATGCCATGCTCACGCTGAAATGAGAGGGGCTGGGGTGAGAGACATCGGCCAGCCTGAGCGAGGCTGCCCACCTTCTAATTAATATGTGCTGAGCATGACCAAAAAGGCCGGAGCCCAGCGCTGGGCAGAGACACACTGACCTACCCGCTGCACTCGCCCATCACACTTGATTTAACATTGAGTGAAATCCAGGAGGAGGAGTCGTGTAAACACAGACTTTACCACCTGAAGACAGTAAAACCAAAACAATATGGTGTGAACCAGACTTGAAGAAATTACTCAAGAGGAGTTGCCAATCAAATAACGAAGAGAGTGGCTATTCACCGCATTCGTCTTTCGGGCCCTGAGCAGAGTAAACGTATACGACACTTCTCAACACCAGTTAATCATTGTCGCTATTCACCAGTCAATAGCAGCTTGTTAAAGTGAACTGATGTTAGGACAATAATGAGCTGCGGGGGCTGCGGACAGCGTAGAAGGAGGGGGGGGGGAGGGCTTTCGTTGTTTCCTCTGGCAGACTGCGGATGGGTTAATAACAGGTTGTCTCTGCTGGGGCAGATGGGACTCTCTCTCAGGTCCCTGGGAGACTGAGCCCCTGCAAGTGTTGTTATTTGAAAAACACACATTAACGAAAAAAACAAAACACTTGAAGACACGCACATTCCGCGTACGCTCACACGCAAAACACACATTTCATCACAAGCTGCAAACATTTTTTCCCCCTCAGCTTTGATGTGTAGCGAAGCCTGGAGCAGGAGATTCCGGGCTAACGACGTCCAACATGGGACTCCTCCGCAGCGGGGGCGAATCACACGGCATTTCTCAGAGACAGAGCTCATGTTCCAGGGGGAGAAACCGCAGGAGCCACTGGCCAAATACAGTCATCAGCACATTGCAAGGGACAGGCTCTAGGCTGCTCTATTATCTCTGCATGGGCCTACTTGGAAGCTATTATTAGTGATCTATTTAGGGCTTGATCTATATGACTATAAGATCATTTCTGTGATAATTGATGAGTATTTCTACGCATGGTGTGAAAAAATATTTATGACACTACAATTTCTGCATCAATCGCCATTTGCTGAGGTGACGTCACACAGCCCGGCTTTGTCAGCAGGATTAGTACTACGAAAGGCCTCATACTCCGCTGACAAAAAAACGGTTTCATGGTAAATTTGAAACAGAAACTACATTCTTCTTTGAGGTTTCTTTTATTCACAGCAATCATGACTCAGCCGAGAACTTGCTTCACTTAGGAGCAAAATAACAAAAAGCAAAATACGTGGGAGAATCAGACCTTACATTTGTCTGTACTGATTTTTTTTTTTCTGGCCAGGTAAACTATGATATCAAAAAGACCGACAGGTTACACAAGAGTACAGTGAGCTAAAGCCCCTTTTTCCAGGAAAAAGAAGTGTTTACACATTCTATTCTAGACAGATAAAGCCAGAAGGGTCGAATGTGTCAAGGGTCACGTTCTTGGAGAGCGCTGCATTTCTCTTCTCCATGTCTCCAACCTAATGTGCTGGCAGCACGCCCAGATTAACAAGACAAAAACATTTCTTCTGTGCTGACTATTATATGGTAGATTATCTTTCACACAGAGATAAGCTACAACAAAAGTGTGAGGGAAGCACTCGTAAGATTGGAAATCCTGACGCGGCGCTTCAAAACCAAGCCAATATAGGCCTCACTATAATGCTTTCTGATTAGACAGGCCCCTTCTGACTCTGGGGAGGTGTTACACAGGACCCCTCTGTAATCCAATATGCAGCAGCTTTCAATTAAGGTGCCCCGGGAGTTCAAGGCCTTGATATCCTTACACAGGAGTTACATTCTCCTCACCACTCAGTGGCATCCCCTAATAATACCACATCACCTACAAAAACTGCCTGCACTTATTTTTCTAATAAAAATGTCTACACTTTGAAATCTGGGGCTAACGGTTGAGCATCTCAGTCTCATTAACTCTTGAGGAAAGTTATGGGTTGTGCCAGAAGCTCCAGTTATGGAAACAAGATTTAAGAGAGACTATAATCTAAACAGGGACATAGCTCAGATTTAAATCAGAAATGAATACTGAGACAGATAAGATTTTTAGTTTTATGTAACTGTAAATGTAATTTTAGAGCAAGCCAGATGGTCAAAGTAAGCTTTTAGTCTAACAGTCCAAACAGAAACAGACATGTCCAAAGTGGATAAATTATGATTAATTGGCTTTCGGCATCTGAATGCAACGTATTTCCCTCTTTTGGTAAGGGCTACGGACGGGAATGATGCAACACGATCAATATTTAAAACTGTTCCATGAATAGCATCATCTGGTAGTGTCTCAAATTTTCCATAAGCAAAGATGTCCAGGCCTGCAGTGGGAAGCAGATAGGAGTGTTCCTGTGTGTCAAGGACAAGCAGTGGCAGTCGCCCAAAGAGAACCTGAGCCAACACAGCAAACTAAGCTAAACACACTCCACTAACAGCAATGCAACTGACTAAAGAGATCAGCACATCATTAGACAAAAGAAATATTTTTCTTAGGGGCAGTGAGGGGATTAGTAGCTTTCAAACAGCATGTACTGCATACATTTGATAGCGGAAAGCTGATTTAACCAAATCAGTATCAAGGCCAGATGTATTCAATGAAGACACATAAAAGCCATTGGGAAAACAGCAGTGTGTGCTCATGCCAGTAGTGATACAGATGTACAGAGCAGCAACCGTGAGATTCTTGACTTATATATTACACTTGAACTTAATGCGTTTCCTGTCATGGAAAGTCACAGCAGCCACTGGAGTGCTCAGCAGGGCCAGCCGGCCATTTCCTTTTAGATTTAATCTTTTTCGGTAGCCCATATTTTTGGAAGCTGTAATGACCTCCAGCCCTGCCTCTGCTGAGATGTGCATGCACAGGACTCCTGGCAGGTTATGTAGGATAGGACCAGTGTATCCTGATGGTCTTCTTCTGGTCTCAATCAGCACAGCTGTGAAGGACTCCATTGATGCCCTGGCAAAATGAGCATGCAGCCCAATCCTGAGGGCTTTCAAATATAATAGTAAGGAAGAACGTTTCAGAATAGGTATGCTCATACGGTCTTCTGCTTACCAAGTCAAGTTTTTGCACCACAATACAATCATGTTCTCCATTTTCTTCCCCATTCTCCTCAGGCTTTGGTGAGTTGGACACAAACTCATGGATCCCCCCTCAATGGTCCTGCTGGGGCTCCTTCTTGTTTATGGATTAGCCTGTGGTGTCCAGCAGACTCTGGGGAGTCCTTCAGACAGCAGCCATGGCAGGGACAGGACCCAAGAATTTGAGAGTAGTGAGGATGGTCTCGGGAGAGAGTATCTCTACGCTGGAAGGAGCAAACGTGCTCCAGCTGACCAGCAGCAGGAGAAGTGCTCCTACACTTTCATTGTGCCTCAACAGAAGGTAACCGGAGCCATCTGTGTCAACTCCAAGGAGCCGGAGGCCATGCTGGAGAATCGGGTCAACAAACAGGAGTTAGAGCTGCTAAATGTGGAGCTACAGAAACAGAAGAGACAGATCGAGACCCTGCAGCAATTGGTAGAGGTGGACGGAGGTATTGTCAACGAGGTCAAGCTTCTGAGGAAGGAGAGCCGAAACATGAACTCCAGAGTCACTCAGCTGTACATGCAGCTGCTCCACGAGATCATCAGGAAGAGAGACAATGCCCTAGAACTGGCTCAGATGGAGAACAAGATCTTGAACCAAACCTCTGAGATGCAACAGCTCACCAGTCGCTACAAAGACCTCGAGCACAAATACCAGCACTTGGCTTCTTTGGCCACGAACCAATCAACTCTTATTGCCCTGCTGGAGGAGCAGTGCCAGAGTCGCCCTCCCCCTCGTCATGTGCCCGTCCCCCAGCCACGGCCTCAGCCACCTCCACCGTCACCACCTCTCAACAAGCCTTACCAGCCGCCTGTCCCTCCACGAATTAACAACCCAATCAGCAACGAGATCCAGAGTGACCAAAAATCTCTACCGCCTGTTCTTCCAACAATGCCCACTGGCACACACAGCCCCTCCACGACTGACAAACCCTCTGGTGAGTCTAACAAAGTCCAACACGAACTTTTGAATAAAGACACTTGGTTTTTAAGTTCTATTCTTGATGCATTATTTCCAAAACACACCGGTTGCCATCACAGAGGTCACAAACAAAGAACTGTGTGTCTGAGCTACTATTGTGAACCTCTTCATCATTAATCACAAGACAACACCAAGTACCCATTCTTTCAGTCAAAGCCAATTTAAATACATCCCACACATTCCCAGAGCAAAGGGCTCTCAGTGAGAACAGAAATGCTGTTGTCTACAGCCCTTTGAGATGCATATCATCTAATTGCCACGATTCAACCCATGAAAAAACAAAGCATATTATCAGGGTAAAGACATGTGCCTGAATGGAGAGCTGGATCCCAGCCCATGGGGCTCTTGAACACATGTTGGTGGATGATAAAGCTTTAAAATTGATTGAGTGAAGGGTATTTTGTGGTATCAGTTGCAGTGAATACTCTATTGCCGTTCCCTTTCATTAGGAGGCTTCACGTTTAAAATGGTGGAAAAAAGAACCAACCATTCCCAACATGACTACTGGGAGCTTTTTCCATTGACATTTTGTGCTGTTGCTTGCCATTTTCACTAGGCTGCATGTGAACGGTAGCCTTTGTATGGAATGTTTGAAAGGAGGCAAGTAATTTCCTGCCCACAGCCATGCAACTAACACCCCAAAAAGTTACATAAACCCTTAACACGAACAGAGAGCTCCACACAATGCAGGAATAGAGGGAGGAAGAGAGAGAGACCTAAAAGAGCAACAGAGAGAAACAGAGAGATGGATTCTAAGAGAAAGGGGAGGGGGGTAGAGTACGAACAGAAAGAGATACCGGGAGTCAGTGATGTCATTTGTTCCAGTTGCACCAGGCAAGAATCAGTCATATGTTCCACCAAAGCAGCAGACTTTATCAGGCAGAACAGAGCGGGGCAGGGCAGGGCAGCTCTCTGGCTTGTATCTGCTCAACAGAGACATTCCTGAGAGTAAATGGATGGAGTGGGCCGGGAGACAGATATCGTCCAGAGGAACACGTGTGGCCGTTCACGAACGTGAAGACTTTTAAAGTTCTCTGTTTGGCATGTCAGTGCTGTGTTTCTTCTTTCATACACATCCTCTTTCTTTATATCCCTTGTAAACTGTTGATGCACCCCCTTCCTTGACCTCTACCCCTTTGTGTGCACCCCTATTCTCTTTTCCTATGTCTCCATTGTATTTAAACACTTTGTAATCCGGGGCCAGTTGGCAAACCACACAAGTGTGAAATCTTGGGAACTTAAACACTTTCACAGCCAATTGAAGCTGGGGAGCCAGTTGCCCCATTAGTGTTTTTCCATATCTACTGGGTTAGGAATTTGGGATAAAAATCGTAATGGCACGCAGGCAAATGAGGTTTCACTGATTTGCACCATAAAATCCAATAAAACAATATTGACCTTGCACAAAATCTAGAAAACATTTGTAGCATGAATTCTATTGCTGCAGAAAAATGCATGGCCGATGCTGCATAATTGTTGTCAACATTACTCTTCTTAGACTTGTTCTGCTGTGTTTTTTTTCAGCTGTAAACAAGAACCACGTCTTCATAACATGCTGTAGAGACTATCCCGTTCCTCCACGCAACTTATACTAATATTGGAAAACAAACTGCAGCAGACTCACTGGCAGAGAGGTGCAGCTTAAGACAGGGATTTACAAGCTGTCCTTCAACGAATTTAGTCCTGGAAAACCTCTCTTTCAAACATGATGCAAGACCTTAATACGCCTCCACTGAAAATGATGCGTCTGTATAATACAAAATATGAAAACCTAAGTGAAAGTACGTAAAATAATCCTGCAGTTTCAAGCATCACAGAGGCTAAACGTTTTTGCTACTGTGTCATCATTCACTCGTCAGGATTCCCTTTGCCCTCATGCCAGTGTTTCTCTTGGCTGCACAGCCGGCAGCCATTTCCCCTGTGAGAGGAGCAGCCAAAGTCAATTCTACTGTTAAAATGAGAGGATTCCCTATGGCAGAGTCTAAAATCTCTTTGTGTCACTATGGCTTTTTTCTCCATCTGATTTCCTTTACTTTAAGATACCGTTGTACCCGACTGGATTTTACATGCTTTACAAGTCTTGTTGTCACCTTTCTGTTTAGGTCCATTTAAGGATTGTTTGCAGGCTTTGGAAGACGGACACACTGCCAGCGGCATGTGCCTGGTGAAGCCAGAGAATGCCAACCGGCTTATGCAGGTGTGGTGCGACCAGAGACATGACCCAGGTGGCTGGACCGTGATCCAGAGGAGGGTGGACGGCTCTGTCAACTTTTTCAGGAACTGGGAGACATACAAGGTGCGACAACCTCACACCAAATCAAGGAGCTCATAGTTTGGAGTGAAGCTGGTGGCTTATGCAGGTTGCTTTGACACTAAGCAGACATGAACCAGTAATGAATAGGTAATTGTTAAGCTTTCAAAACGTCTGATGCAGTACCAGCCTCAGTCACTGCCACAGCCTCATGACTCATTCATTCCAGCAACATCAGTTGGTCTTCACGAATGACTTCACACTGAAATTAAAATGAGGTAATATTGGACTTAAATGTCACGTTCTGGAAAAAAATAACCACATCTTTTTATTATCAGAAGGTACCTGGTAAACAAGGCTGTGTAGAACATACTTTTTTTTTATTCAGGGGGACTAATTTTCTTTGTCTTTTGATAAGAAAAAACCTCACACAGAGGGAAGTAGTTCACTGGTAAACTTTGTTTGCAGGCCAAAAATTCACAAGGGTCCTGAATAAATCTCCGCTTTGGGCAACAATGGAGATCTTTCCAAGACGTACGAAAAACCTTCGAACCACATGAGATCTGAAATTGCATTTGTACACTCATCAGAAGGGGTGTTTCCATGATTCAAAGCATGTGTGCGGTATGGGGATACCACAAACCAACTTACAGTACGACCGGAGCCAGAACAAAGCAGGAAGACAGCATCCAGTATGTTGGATTTCATAGTATATGCACTGTATCCTGCTGTGTCTTCAATAACAAAATAAGAGTGGAAATCTGGACACCCGATGCTAGCTATAAACTTGACTCGGAGGGTCCATTTATAATAATGTTCCTTGACGATAAACAACCCCACAGAAGAGGTAATTACCTCCAGAACACGAGCAATGACCCTGAATCATCCCGCAGACATCCAATCTAACTGCGCAAAGCTTTTCAAAGACCATTCAGAAAGGATTTCCTAATCTTGCTGATAGTGTTTTTCTTGTCACTGCGCTTCACAGCAAGGTTTTGGCAATATTGATGGCGAGTACTGGCTGGGTCTGGAGAACATCTACTGGCTGACGAACCAGGGAAACTACAAACTGCTGGTCACGCTGGAGGACTGGTCTGGCAGGAAGGTGTTCGCAGAGTACGCCAGCTTCAGAGTGGAGCCCGAGGCGGACTTCTACAAGCTAAGGGTGGGCCGTTACCATGGCAACGCGGGGGACTCCCTCACCTGGCATAACGGCAAACAGTTCACAACACTGGACAGAGACCATGATGCATATACAGGTAAATATAAAGTATTAAACTGGACAAAGTTTGGTAGCATAAAACCAATGATGGAAAATATGTGTTGTGTGCCTGTTTTATTTATTGTTTCAATGTTTCTAGGCAACTGTGCCCACTACCAGAAGGGAGGCTGGTGGTACAACTCTTGTGCCCATTCAAATTTGAATGGAGTTTGGTACAGAGGAGGACACTACCGCAGTCGCTACCAAGATGGAGTCTACTGGGCTGAGTTCAGAGGAGGAGCCTATTCACTAAAGAAAGTGGTCATGATGATCCGTCCAAACCCAAACACCTTCCACTAAGCATCCAAGAAACACATACTGTACTGTATCTCTCACTCAACAAAAACCTTTACAGCTCCTAAAGTCCATGCAATCTTTATATTTGTGTGTGTAACAGAGTGGCACCAGACCAAGCCAGATAGAGAGATGATGTTGAAAGTGCAATATCAAAACATCAGGACGATATACTGGTACATCCTGATGATTCAAAGAATCTGTGCCCTTTGTGCACTGTTATTCAGCTGTCTGCACCATTTTCCCTTTTCCATATGACTCAGTAAAGACGTGCTTATTGCTCAGGAGTTGTTTTAAATACACTGTCTTTCATTAAAGTAAAACCTGCTTAGTTGACAGTAATTTGATCGGAGTGAAAAAACAACAACAATATTAACCTAATTTGAGATGAAAAGAACAGATAATTCAGTAAAGCAGCTTTGAGATAGGAACCCTACAATATATATTCAGTATGTATGTAAAGTCTTTTCGCAGTAACAAGCAAATGAGGTTGACACAGGAAATGTATCCAGTGACTTTTAATTTCCTTCTAAATACATGTGTAATTTATAGGAGCAGTAACATTTATTGACTTGTAATACAGGGTTGATATTCTGGCCAGTTTTGTTAATTACAATGAAATATACTTTGAAAAATGTTTGCCATTTACTTTTCTGACATAAAACCAAAACTGTTAATACCAATACCTGATGTTATTAACAGTCTATTTATGCAACATTTAATAGATCTGAGAACAAAAATCAACACACCACCAAATTATAATGAGGTACGCTCTCCTCAAAGTCCTGCTTTTTTCTTCTTAAACATACTTGTTTTGAAATCATGAATTGCTTGAACAGGTATCCACCAGTTTGCTTGTATGAATCAAGCACTGTATTTACTGTATAAATTGAGTGGTTTGTTGATGTCAATAGATGCAACACATTGCGTTTGTACATAAGATATTTGTAATATAATGTATTAAATCCTGTTATGTCATTATGTCAGTAAGTTGCAATAAAATATGTACAGCTTGTGTGTTTTTCTTGTTTTCGTGCCTCTTGGTGTAAACCAAACTTAGTACAGTCAGTCACAAAAGCTGCCACAAAAGTAACATTTATCCATTTTCCAAAAGGGAAAGTAAGAGCACATATTTGAAAGGGTGTGCATATGTCTGACATAACACTGTTGGGAACTGTCATGAGCATGAATTAAACTTGTGTCAGTGTAATTATAGCTAATAATGTCACTTCCAATGAAAGGTTGACACAGATCTGTCATGACAGTGCTGTTGGTGTTATACCAGTTTATTACGTATGAAATTGTATTAATTATGTCCTTAAGACGCTTCTCAACTCTACCATTTCACTTAAGCGACATTGTTTATCCAATGACATTTAATGACAACATTCATAGAATTCAATTCACGTTCATATCAATTTTCACGACTTACGAAAGTGGAAATAGAAAAGTTTGACACGAAGATTTTGAACGTTAATCCTTTAGATTTTTTTAATTTGGTGGATTTAGCACCCTGTGGTGACATTTTATTTTGTAATACAGATCAGACACCTACTGTCAGGTATCCCTCTCATGGGAACAAGAGACAGACTATAAGCCACTATTACTGTGAATCTTACGCGCTTAATCATCCCCGTGAGGAAACTGCCTTTGCTTTATTAGATGCTGATATTAGCACTTAGCGGGCTAGCCACTTGCTGTTCTACAATTTATTTGATATGTACAGCCAAATATACACAAAGGTAATTTCCCCATGGCATCATCTTTAATGCTCAACTTGTTTAACTTGGTTAATCCTCCTAAAAGCCCGCTCATCAGTCTTTAAATCAACATTACATACGCCTCAATATATTAAAGTAGGCAAGAACAAAGTAGGATATAAACTCATGACAATAATTAAGTTGACAACGTCAGATATGCCATTTTGGATATTATTCATTACAATATTAAGTGAGTAAAAGAAGGATATATTTTCAACTTGAAGTGTCAAACTGGAAACTATAGTGTTTGCAATGTGAATAAAACAAGAATCTAAGTAAAACAGCACAAAAATTATTGCATAAATGAATTGTATGAATTGTAAGTGGAGTACTTAAATTCTTGAGAGTGTAACTCTTAAACTTTTTTGTGCTTTTCTGACCATAGACTGTGGAGCAATGTGAATATCAGTTCGAAAGGTGACTGCTGTGTTCAAGGCAAATCACAGCTTTCAGTACATGCCTCCACCATGCAGCAACCACAGCTTTTGGTCAGTTTGCTGTTAATTATGTCCTGTAGTGCAGTACCTTCATTTGTTCACCTTCATTTGCACTAAAATGTAACAGTGTGTATGGAAAACAAAGTAAAAACAGTGACATTTATTTTCAAAGTACACTAACAAAAAAAAATGCCGACACAAAGACCAGGTTATGAGAACTGGTTGCATAAAAACACGTTGTCTCAAATACTATCAAGCACAGTGTTTGCATATAGAGTCAGCGCACCAGGGAATGACAAATGAAATGTGACAGGCTTGTAAAACTAATGCATCCAGCAGTCCCCTCCACTGACAGCAGAAACCACCTTTACTTTACTATGTGTCAATGAGATTTCCAAAGGCAGCTGGAAAATGAAGCAAAAATGACTTTACACTGCAATGAACCAAGCTCCATTAATGTCATATTTTGTGACCAGACTTTGAGTTGAAGACGGTTTAGGGAGCATTTGAAATGAATTTAGTATGAATTCCTGTGACTGACAACTTTAAAGACAATCTGGGATTCTCTGAAGAGAGCAATTATCAACGGAGCAAGACGTGACGTGTTTATTTAAATCCCCTCGCTCCGAATCAAATCTAACTTACCATGTTAGCGTTTTGTGCTGCCAAAGTAAAGATGGATGCTTATGCGATTGTAGCCAAAACACTTGTCCTACATTAAACCGACAAACACTGGCTGCTAAAGCTGGCTCATGAGTCAAAAGCTAAAAAGCTTTGGATGGGACAAAGGAAGGCATTCATCATTGCGACTGTCACCCTTGTCAGTTGTGTTTTTACTAAAGACGGATGGGACAGTAAAATGCACTTTGTACAATATCCTTCTGTCTTCCCAGATAGGTCCACACTTTTTTTTTTTTTTTATACAGAAATTACATCTTAAAACCAGTTTAAGTCTGCTTTGTCAATTAAGCTGATCGCGGTAAAACAGAGGACGATGTTTCATCGTCTCCATAAACAGAGACGACAGACTCCTTGGATGCCATGTGTGTCTGAGGACTCACCACGATGGAAAACCGTCAGTAAGGGTGGCCTGTGCAGCCCCCACTCCTCAACCAACATGGAAAACCATGAGCTGACACAGTGCTCACTCAGCACAAAGAGAACCGCATTTCCTGAGCCTTCAAACCTGAACCTTCAAACTGGCTGTATTGTTGTTCCACATCTGTAAAAGTCCATGTCTTTGTACTTTTAATCGAACCATTTTGAACTTTCCCTTCCTTTTCACTCCACCTTTTGACTAAATGTAGTCATACCAGGAGAAACCACCGCACGCATTATTCACCGGGGACTTTAACCACTCACATTTCATGCTTTCACTGCAAAATGCAGGCTTCCCCAAAGAGACCAGACATGCCACATAACTTATAATTTATTGTTAATTATTAAAAGCTCTACCAAATATGATAAATTGGAGAAGACATAGACTTAAAAACAACTGAATCACATTTAAAAGCAAGATGTGACCCTTGGATGACCACTATACCTTCTATTTGAAACTCATTCAGAACATTGAATTGAAGATGCCAGCACTTCTGTTGAGGATATGTTAAATGTTTTGACATCTATGACAGCACTGCGTAGGGGAGGAGATTTTTCCACTGTCCTCCTTGTCCCATTTTCCAGTGGTTGTGAACCAGGGTCACTCTAAAATCTGTTCATGCAAGTAGCCAGTACAACTGTGAAATAAACTAAAAGGACATGATTACTAATAAAGTAGGGATACGCTAGCACTAACTTTTACACTTTACCATTTAAACAGAATCCTCCTCATCAGAAGACATTTCACGCTGACAGTAACCATGAAGTCTCTGCAAAGTGAATCCATATCCATCTTTTTGTCATCTCCTTTTCCTCTCTTCTTCAATGGGATCACTCCATCTTTCTGACGTAACTTGCCACAGACTAAAGACATACTGCGGCTCCACAGCTATGCCATCATTTCACTGTCTGCATCACTCCTCCGTCTCTGTCACATCTCTGTAATGGAGCATTCCGCTGAGGTGACACAACTCTGACTTGAGCACTAACTATCATGGTCACACTGCAAGTCAGCGAAAACAACTCTGAACACAATGGAAGTGATATCCAACAAAAAACGCTGCGCAATAAAAAGGTAACCGGCGTCTTTTTCCAACTCATTTATTCAAACCACTCCCCTGCTTCTGTAAACTTATTGTGATGCATATGGGAGTCATTAAGAGATGCTTAAAAATAGAAACACATAATAATGTGGTAAAGCCTCTCTTTGGGAGAATAGTCACTTCATTGTTTATTACTTACATAGTGGAACTATTGAATTCGGGTTTTTTTTTTTTCCATCTTCCAAGAGCTCAGCAGTTGAACTGATTTCCAACTGTGGAGATGAGCAGATTTGCTTGTAGCTTTACAACCACATGCCATGACCACCGTTTCATGTTCTTCCAAAACGTCTGTGAGTCCTCCGCAGGGAACTTAGAGGAAATCTCTTAGGGATCGGCAAGAGGAACTTTCCTTTGCACAATGGAAATTTATTTTGTAAGGTATTACTGCGTTGCAGTACTTCACTGCTTCAACAAACCTTTGTTAGCGAGGTTATCTTCACTGTAAGGCAAAAGACAAAAAAACTCTCACAATCAATCAATTACACTGTGTCCTTGAGAACTGGACAGCGATACTTCAATTTGGTACATGTTACGTTTTTTTTCCATGTGCAGCTTGTGACCTTTAAGAGCCAAACTCTTTTAATCAATAATTGCACACAGACGCCGGACACAAAGGCACACATACAAACTTCATTGTTATCTGGCATTAGTTGGACAAATCCATTAGAAAAACAATTTCAGGCAGTTGAGTGAAATCAGTTTTTGGCTGCAACCAAATGTGACCGTGCAACTGTGCCAAAATCTTCAAATACTACGCAAAACTGATATTTTAATCACACTGCAGGTAAGTAACATCACTGTGCATGAGCAGGTCACAGGCTGACTCCTAGAAAACAGGTAAATCATCACTCAAAACATTCACCAACGCATGTCTGTCTTAAAAGATGAAAATGACATACAGGCCAAGCAGAAAGGTGATAATAAATCGGGCAAATCTATCAAATTCTCAAAAACAAAACAAAAAGCCGAACACGATCACTTGGCAATGCATGCTCTGTACTGTTAAGAAACAAGCTGTGGTCTAACAAAGAAACATCAGTACACTATGAGCCTCTAAACCATTACTTGACTGTGAGTCAAGTCACTGGAGCATGGATCAACTGCAGTACAACAGACGGGCTCAGTTTTAATAAAGGAAAATATGAACAACATGAAAAGGCTTATATTGGGAAAAGGAGTGGTTTCTCAGAATCTGACAGATGATCCTCTGTCTTTGGAATTTGGTTAATATGGCGTGCCAACTCAGCAAAGCACTCTTACCCCAACTCAACTGAGCTTTTTCCTCATCCAGGTAAGCCCATGTAATTGTAGGTGTTACAGTGTGGGGAGATATATAATTCACCTGTGAAAATACAGATTTAATTTATCACCATACTCTATGCTTATAGCTGCCAATTGTTTGCTAAAATACTGTACCAACAACAGAAAGAATGGTGGCATTTGTTTTAAATGTTAGCTTTCTTTAAATAAAACATTACAAAATCTCTAAAACTGACGTAGAAAGGTGAGCATAAGCATGTTCGTTCATTACAGGACCGTGTTTTCCTTCTTGAGGAGAAAAATGATCCAGGCAACTTACAGACTTGTGTGATTCTGAGTAAATTGCACAAATCTCCGAAACAACAAATGTTACCCGTTTAAGATTCAGCTTTAGAATCAAGAATCACTTCGGCTGAGTGCGTTCATTTGCTGTATTACTTTAGTTGGAATTAAACACTAAAGTAAACACAAATTATTCCAAGGTAAACCGAAAAGTATTCTGTGTGCGTTCTGGTTATATTTTCCAGTTAATTTGTTATATAGTATAAAAAGGTATGGACATAGTAAAAAGGTGAACAAAATACTGTGCCAAAAAAAGTGTATCTATGCCACACCAAAATTGAAGAACCTATGGTACCGAAGCTTAGTGCTGTCCATCTCCACTCAAGCCAAAAATGTCCCAAGACACTGTCTCAAAAAGGATTCATATGGGTAATCATTCACTTTGTAAGCTGAAAACCTAACGTTGAGTCACAGCTGGGGTATTAATAGCTATCAGGCAAACATGCAGTGTTTCTGCTATCTTTGGTTTCACGGCAGACATTTTGACTCATGGCAAGGAAAGCATTACTAATGCCTACTGTCCCTACTGTTATACTGAATAACAAAGCAGTATGACCTCCCACCTGGTTTATTGACCACAGTATTAAGGAAGCAACGTAACAGACATGGCAGCAGTCACACTAACCAGCACCGACCATGATGTGCCAGAAGAACTGGACCCCAGCGGCCACTCGCGGTTGCAATAGAAAATCCCCTGCAGCCAAAAAGCATTTTCCCCATAGACTACCACTGTAAAAGAAACATCTGTAAAACTGTTGACAGGAAACCTTCAGCTATAAACATGGTCCATTATTACTCTTTGGATTGTGTATTTTGAAGCCATGGGGATTTCATCTTTGTAAAACTTTCCCAAAGCCCTGAAAAGTCATTTTTCTGAATGACGTCACTGATGTCGACGCGGCGACTGATCATAAACACCGCGCAGCAGTACAATACAAGCCCGGTGTTTTAAAGTCACAAACAGCTGCCAACAAGTGTTCACACAACTGTTTAAACTGCAAGAATTGTTTAGCGAAAATGATGTATCTTAGGACAGTTTTCTAATGTATAATGTCATTTCAGTATAATTTCAGTATCACATCAGCAGAAACAGAAAAACCAAACAAACAATTTTGTGAAGCCAATACCAACATTACGCCATTAAGAGAGAACTGTTAGCTTACCCGCTAGCTGTCGTGCTTGTTGGCTTCACTTTCATTACTTCTTTCCATTCTGTCACGGCTTTGATGGCATTCACATGTGGAGCACACCTGCGCCCTGCAGCCATCGCACGCAGGAGACCTGCTGCTGTCTGAGTCAGGCCAACAGGTCATAGGTTAACTTCCCTAAATTGTCACTTTACGTATTTCCTATTGAGCGATTTACCACTCTTATGGCTGCGGTAGACTCACAGTTTCCAGTGTCGTCTTACCAAATCCCTTGTAACGTGGCAGCATTATCTTATTGAAAGAGCAGAGAAGCAACAACATCATGACAAATAATCAGCCGGGGCCACAAGGTCCATTATGCTCCACTGTTGCGAGGTAAATGAGGTCCATTGCGACTATCCTTAATTCTCAGTCAGACTCAGCTTGATGAAGGAATAGCTTCCACGTCAGCCCTGTTACAATAATGGCAAATAACACAATGATACAGAGAACATTTTAAAAGCTCCATCTAATTCATAAGAGCCACTGACTCCACAAAATGACTCCACAGCCACAGTGAGATTAGGTTTAAGGGAATGGAGAGGGGAGAAACATTGAGCTACCTCTTTGGATATAATTAATTCATGGGTACCATTTTCAAACTGCAAGGCACAGAAACATTCGTGCTCCAGCAGTTCTCAAATTCGGCACGAGTACCTGCCTGCTGTAGGGCATAAATGACCTATGGGTGCATTGCTCTCATGCAGCAATGAGCTGAGCCAAAGTGCCACTAAAGTGTGTCGGGAACGGGAGACCCACCGGTCATGTTGTAGTGGCGAAACTGCCGTAAGAAAACTAAAACGATCACCCTGAAAGTACGTATTAACAAATGTGTGAAACCTTGCCATTACCTATCAGTTCACTCCAATCCAACTGGTGAGAGCGTGTGTGTTACAGAGAGCCACAATACATCATACCCATAGAATGCAGTTTAAGACTCCTTGTGGAAACACGACTACCTCGGGTTTCCTGGCCTTGTATTTTGCGGTTCTTTTTATTCTCATATTCCACTGAACAGAGCAATTTAGCCTATTATTTTAGCATCAGATGTCTGTGCAGCCCCATAACGCTGTCATTTAAACAATTCATCCCGTTTATTCGAATTTTCTGCAATGAGTGATGCTTACTTCACATCACATGTTGCCAAGTATTGTTATTTACCGAGATTAGCAGTAACGGACAATATACAATAATATATAAATGTTTTCTCAGAGAAGTCGGTGACAAACTGCAACATGCAGCCTGGAAGTACAGTGGTAAACTATACTCAACAAAATGTCAGTGAAGCAAGTAGCTGTGGTGGTTTATTAGCCATTTGCCTGCCTTATGGTCTTACTTCTTTTAAAACCCTCATACAGTGGTAACTCTATGGGAGGTTGCTGCGCAGCTGTGACACTTTCTGAATATATTTCTCCCTTTGGATGCATTTTTTAACACATTAGGGACAGGAGCAATAACACTGCTGAGGATTAGGCAGATAATTTGACTGGAGATCCTGCAGGAAAAAAGGAGCCTGTTTGGTGATAAATTCATTTTATTACCAGCCATCTGAGACTAAAGCAATTTGTTTTATATTCTACTACTTGGTCTATTACGACTTTTGTGAATGGCCTATTTTCCACAAGCAAAGACTGTAGCAAAAAAAACTCAAAGCAAAAAAAAAAAAAAAAAGATTGAAGTCTCAAAAGAAGATTTAAGAGGAGAAGGTCTTTTTAGATATCCGTTTTTCTAATTATTATCTAACAAAATGTATATATCTTAATTTTCACACCTTTCTTCTACTCAAAGTCTGTTTGAATAAGTAACATTTGTAACAAGATAAACAGCCTTGTGTTATAGGTCATTATGGCCTATTCATTCTGACACATATTCTTCTTTGGATTAAACTGCAGAATTTCTGGCACTTAAAGAGCAGTGACTTTTTGAGATGTACTTGTTATTCTCTGGCTCCCTCTGGAGGGTCAAAGGTGCACATACATCAGCTATTCCTCCAGGAGGCCTTCGTACGCAGCATTACTGCAGCATCGAGTGAAATCCATGCATGCCAGCAACACATTTCGAACATATATTGGCTGTTTTGTTGTTGAACACACTGTTAACAAGACAAGGACTGGCTGAATATTACAATATGTTTTTCACTCCCCTTTTACACCGAATGCTTTGATCTGGGTCATTTGAGTTTTCATGCACGTGTAAATAAATAAGTAAACAATTTTTGAGAGACACAAAAGACAAATCGGAGCCAAATCAGCGTCTTTATTTTACAAACGCATTATTCTATTGACATTTTTTATATAATAAAAAAGCAATTTACAAGCTTAAGAACCAAAATGAAGCAGCACAGAATGATTATGAGTAAAATATATAATTTGAATAAATATATTTTATTCCATGCTATAAAATAAATTCATAAATGGCAATAGATACAACATCAGCTCTAGCTAGCTTCATTTACTTCATAGTTGTACAAAACAGTAGAGTTCTGAGGTTCACAGTTGGGTTGTGAGGTTGTGTGTAGAGTGGACAAAACAGGAGTTGGGGCATTTCTGCTATCATGGTTCAGTTCGCGGTCTCCAGCGATCCTAAAGCTTCAGCTCTGTGGAAAATATGGGCTCAATGAGACCTTGAGGCAGAATGTTTGGGAACCACTGACTGAGGACTTGTTTCCCCACCTGAAGAGAAGTGCACGATTATACTATAGACATAAGATGTACGTCCAATGAGACCACTTTTAACACTATGTACCCTGAGTTCTAAGTTTGTTTGTTTTTTTTTGCCTTGTCACCAAATACATATGAGCCAGAGACATTATAGTGCAGTTTAGGGAGTTGTAAAAGGAAAAGGAACAATAGCTAGACTGAAAACTTCCCCTCTGATCCTGAAAAACTACAACTACAGTCCCTGTGCCTGAGGAGCCAAAGGAGACCACTGAACCTCAACATGACAACAGATATAGCCCGCTCCCAAACAGTGGCTATACAGCCCAAAATCCCTTTCATTATTTGACACAGCTGGAGGTGCAACTCTGAACAGTGCCACTGAGCTTGATGACTGAGCCACACGCTCAGCTCTTGTGTTGCAGTTTACCGACTATCACTGGATTTTGATGAGCATTTAGAACACCAGCAAGCAACACCACTTTTTCATTTATGTATATATATATCTTTTCTGAAGAGGAAGTCAACCTGTCCAAAGTTTCAGAAAATATATAAAAAATAAATCAATATCAAATTGTCCTGGTCCTACTTCAATTCAACAGCTCCCTGACATTCAGTTTGTTTGATATATGACAGGCCGATATTTCAATAGGCTTGATGATCCCAATACACCACTTTTTAAAAAGGTTATTGCTTTCTTTTATAATACACAGTGGACAGAAACTGACAGAAAAGCTATGGAAGACTTAAGATTTTTTTTCTAAGCCTGTATCAGTGTTTGTAAACTACCTGAAGTGAGTTTATTATAAAAAGAATAGGACGAGCTGCAATTTCAAAAAGTAGTCTGACAGCCTTCCCTGTAAACACTTCCTTTTGATTACTTGTGGCCCATAATGCATCTCCCGTTCCTCTCAGAGGTGTGGAACTAAGAGTTGGCAAAGAGTTGATTCGAGTGTGTGTCAAGTTCAGTTGGTTCTGTAGGTGTGTACTATCACATAAGTAACTGCAGTTCATGAAAATCATTCAAACAATTCCCCCCGCCATTCACCTATGATGATTACATGGACTTGTTTACTCATAGGATAAAAAAAAAAAAAAATTGGACTTTTCTAAAAGCACCATTTAAGGGGAAAAGGTCCCTACCAAAGTAATTGAGGCCATTATAGCTGAGTCCCTAAAGGGTAACTACAGAGACAGACTAGATTTCCCGGATGGAATTGGTATTTACTATCAACAAAAAACTGTAAGTGCACAATCGATGACACAAATACAAGAAAACTCAAGTTAAAAAATGATCCATTGGCAATTTTATACAATTTTGTGGTTGAGCAACGTGCAATTAAGCTACAGTATATGAGGGTAAGCTTTTTTTTCTTTTCCCTCCACAAATATTCAGTTTATTATCTACTAAATACCCAAGCAGCTGTTCCCCTTGCCAGATGCTTCAGGAGGTCAGAGAGGAAGTAGATTTGTGTTTCTCATGCATCTCCTTCCTTCATTGAAATGCCTAAAACTACAGTTCATTGCTAAGATTGTCCTCCGTGGTTAGAGAGGAGGGATACAGTAAAGTCTCTGAACATGGGGTAATGGCTCGCAGGGAACAAGTCTGCCTCATTTGATTGTAATCAATTGCTACAAAATCAGTTGTCCATCCAATGACAAAAAAAAAACTAATCAAATGATAAAAAGCAAAAAACGAGGGGGCAGGACTTGAGCTGAAAAAACTACAAAATGGACAAGAATGACGTGCCTTCATTTCTATTCATTCTTGGCACCCCTTTACAATAAATTATCTGGCCATATTTTATTATAATCTCTCTATTCAATCCATTAAAAAACAAAAGAGGCACAGGAATCTAAGTGCCAGAATCTAAAATGTAAAGCTTGTGGCAAGGCACTAAGTTTAAGATGCCACTTTTTGTGAAGTATTCTCTCTTTTGTTTTCATTGGCTTTAAACAATTACAATACCTATTGCACAACTTTTATATTGTCAGCTTTTGTATGGCTTAATATATCATGTTATTTATGACTTCGCTGCTTAATGTCTTCTTAGCAAATTGTTCAAATTTTTCACAAGTGATTGTTAGAAGCTGGGAAACGTACATTCCTTGCAAATAGCAATGAACTAGTCCTACATAAAATTAAGAACGTATTCTTCTAAATGAGCATTCAATTATGCAATACAGTCAAACTTCACTGTTAAAAATCTCCTATTAGTCTTTGGTGTGAACTATTGGCACAAAATTCTTTAAGCAGTTTGTACCCATTACTCACAAAACCTTACTGACACTAATGCAAGAAGGTATGCATTTCCTGCTTTTTTTTTTTCTAGGTGAAGGGCAAGAACCATCAGGCAGAATCAAATTAGTCAGCGACTGACTTTGGTGAGGTAGGCTGTCAAACCTGCACGCCACGTCAGCGGCTGACAGAAATGAACTCGACTTAGTAAACATTCATCTAAAACGTGTTGTACAGGTTGACAGACTGTGGGTGATGATGACCAAGTGTTTGTGATAAACCCTTACACAAAAAGATAACGAAAAGCTAGCTATACCGATTTTTGCAAAATTCCCTACATTTTGGTTTGCTATCTTAACTGTCAATGAGTGAAGACGATGACCGCACATTCAGTGGAATAAAAAGGCTGCGCTCTTGACGTAACATTAGACACAAGCAACAAAATGCAATATTCGCAGAGCAAACGCACACAAAGTAGAAACTTTTATGCTTTAACTGTGAAATAATCAAACTCAGTTCATTGACACAAATTTAGCATGGACCAGATGGGACAAAATAAAAGCATATAGCAGGTGCTCTTCTAAAAAGGCATTAAACAGCTGGATGGCAAATAAGAAACCAGGATAGCACAAAAGGGACCACCCAGCTGAGCTTTAAATTTGCAAAATATGACAGGATAATAAATCAGGCCTTCTAAGTGCCTTTTACGTATTTACTGTGAATGCAGATTATCTTTAAATCACAATCGAAATAAAACCAAGTCTCTATATATTAACAACACCCCCATCCCTGATCCCCATGATTTCAAACAGTATAGATAAAACACAATGTTGCCATATGCATGACTTGTAGCCAATAGTATTCATGGGATTGCAGAGTCTCGTCGAAGCTCACAACATATTTACTCAGAGGGAAAATCACTGCTGTGAAGCAAGCACTACTCTGACAATGCAGCTGCTGCACCAGAATTAAGACAGAAATTAGCACATTTTATCAATGGGACGGCACCCATCCCACCCACTAGCTCCGCAAAGTGCATCAATACTTTGGATCACCAGCTACCTCTAACAACATTTACCCCTTAGCCTTAACCTAGTTATGCCGCATCTATGTCAACACCATAAAGTAGGATTGACCATGGAAAATGTGTTCCAAGTCTGCATTTGACCCCAACCAATGCAGAGAACAAAGATCACAGATCAATCGTCCCATCATAAAAAGAAAGGACAGAATAAAAAAAAGGAAACAAACCAATAGCTCTTTCGAAGAATGGAAGAAAACCATGTCAGAATGGCTGAGATTCCTTTGTTCTTTCTGTTTGCATATTATTCAGGCTAGTTTACTATATAGATTTATGTGAACAGATCCAGAGCTGTTCCTAGTGTGCTGAGTTGACGATGAGTACTCCCGTCTCTGTTAGACACCGAGTATTAACCTAGAAGCCTACCTCAGGACAAAACAATTTACACATACAATAATTCAGTATAAGTCTGCAATTAGCGTATAGAGGAATACATATGACTTCACTGTATGGACGTAATTCATCCATTACATGGATGACAGCATCTAAAACCGCACCTTGGCCAACAGAGTGAGATCTCCAGTAGTGATGAGAGATAAAAATCCTTAAGTGTTTTGTAAAACAAACGTTATAAGACAGCAAAATCATATTTTGAAAGTTCCTTACTCTATTCTCTGCATTTGCCAAAAACAAACACACAAGAAAGCTAGCAAATGTAATGCACCCCTAACATAGCACCTTCTTAATCATCATTTTAACCTGGCTGACCATGAAACATTTGACAAGGACTCCCCAGTCCATACAATCAGCAAGGAATATTTCCCCTAAGTATCAAGGCTTTGTGTTGAGAGAATATTCTTTACAGGGTTTGGCAATAAAATACTGTACATACAACCTAAAACGGATTTAAAACGGTGAACACGTCTGTGCCTGGTAGGTTCTTGGCTATGAGGTAGAACCTGGTGAGTTTCATTTAAGTTAAAATACTGTCTGTTATGAGTATGTAGTTGCATTATGAGGTATTGAACGGATATGTCACACGAAGCTTTGCACTGGCAGAAAAATCATTCCTTGTGAGTAAGTGGCCTCCTGTGGCCACATGTGCAAAAACAGGTCAGGTAAAAAGGTGATATGACTAACATCTTACCAGAGCTTTCACATTATCAATTATTGCAACATGCCTATATAACTCTGTAAATATGTTTTAAAAAACATGGAAAGATAAAAAGAGAAATCAATCAGGGGGTCTTGATTATTGGGACCTCCTCAAAAATAGTAAGTTGTTACTCCCTTTGCTTGAAAGAATCAAATTTCTATAAAGCACCCATTTGCTCTCTGCATTCAACATCTAACTTTCACAAAATTGACAGAAACCCTTGATGCAAGAAATGTCCATAGTAGAGGGAGCTGATTCAAAAAGAAAAAAAAGTCCTTTAAGTTGAGATAAAATAAACATTTCTTAAAGCTTCCTTAACCTGAAGCAGGACCTAAAAATCACATCTTGATGCTTGAGCCTCCTCTGGACTGCATTTTGAACTCTCCTCCATATCATTGGCTGGTGCCTCTTCTGCATATTGCGCCTCAAAGGCCATCCCCTCAGACGTATCCTCTTGGTCCTTCTGACCTGAGCTTCCCTCCGTCCTCTCTGGAGAGTCAATATGATTACTGCCCTCTGATGCTCCCATGTGCTTCTTCCTCAGGTGCTGGTTAAGGGTGCCCTGAAATGGGAAGCATTTGCCACAGATCTGACAGTGGAAGGGCTTATTGTCCGTGTGGCCACGGATGTGGTACTCCAGCTGGTCTTTCCTTGTGTACTTCTTGCCACAGAATTTACAAACAAATGGGGTGATTCCCATGTGCAGGCGCATGTGGCGATCCAGGCTCCCTTTCTGATTGAAGGTCTTTCCACAGTAGATGCAAATGAGTCTCTCATTGTAGGGGTACCACTGACTCCGCAGGCTACGCTCTCGCACATCATTCTCCAACCCTGTGGGTCCCGCAGCTGATTCGCCGTCCTCTGAGCCTGGTTTGATATGACTAAGCACCCCTGCTGGGATGGCTAGGGGGCGCTTTGCCCTGGCTCGCCCACCTCTGAAGCCACTGAGTATAGAGCGGGAAGGACTGGAGTTGCTAAGGTTGACAAAGCACGGGGAGGACAGCCCTGAGTAAGAATAGGTAGCAGACTGGATGACAGGACCATAAGAACCCACACTAACAGCCAATACCTGTTCTCCATCTACCAACTCTGTGTGGTAGCCATCATCACCGGCTGAGGAACTATCCGAGTAAGTGGGCCTCTCAGTCTTCTCTATCTTCACATGCACATCCGTTACTTGCCCATCTTTGCCAATCAATTCCACTTGCTCCGTTTCTCCCTCCATGGGAGCATCATGCTCTGACACACTATCACTACTGCCTCGGTCCGACTGGCCTTCCTCTTGCTGCTGTCGCCCCCGGCCTTTTCCTGCCAGCTCAAAGCGTGCTTCGTGCCCTGCCTGACTTTGCCGGGAGTAGTAAGGGGGGGAGATCTGGGTAGGGTTTACAAAGAGGTTGCTGTCATTGACCCCATTGCGGCTGGTCTGCGAGTCGTCCTTCTCTGGGCTGCAGACGCTAACTGGGAGGCTGATCTTGGAGTGGATGCTCTCCAGGATTTGGGTACACTTGTCAATGATAGCCTGCATCTGCAGAAAGCTGGCAGCAGTGAGGAAACTGATTATATCCTTGAGCTGCAGGGACATGTGACCTGTGTAGCAGAATGCAAGAAGCTGCTCGAACACCTCAGGGCTTTTGATGACTGAGATGGAAAGGCCACTCATGGTGCTGAGAGCTGAGTGGTCACGAAAGTAGGGTGAGCTAGCTGCCAGCACAGCCTTGTGGGCTCGAAATGGCTGGCCCTGGATGTGAACAATGATGTCACACAACTTCCCTTGCAGCCGCAGCTCATTGAGCTGGGTAAGAACAGTGTTACTGAACTCCGGCACATCAAACTCGATGTAGCTGCCGTCGTCCATTTCTTGGATATGTTTCTCCAGTTTGTCGACAGCCTGATGGGAAAAGAAAAAAAAGAAAAAGAAAACATTAGATTTTGAAACACTGCATTTGCAATGCATTGCAGCATTTTTACAATATCACAGTTAACAAAAAACTATTGTACTATATATGTAGGACAAATGAGACAGGAGGCTGTTTAAGATGAGCATTTGATACGGGATTACTTTATACAGTACAGTATATGACAATCTCTATGCCAAAAAAAACATTGAATGCATTGCAGCAAACATAGCACTACATAAAGTACATTTGAGCAGCTTCTAAAGTGCATTTTTCTTAACACAAGAGTAATATATTTTGTTGGATTTGTTTTTGATGATATATGCTTTGAGACGATATATTTATATTTGTCAACCTTCTGAGGTCGTGGTGGCTATCCCGTCAAAATCTCTGGCTGTATCGGCCCATTGCTAAAAGGTTTTTTTCATATCGCCTACTCCTGTTTAGTCATTTATGCTAAAGACGTTTACAGTCCAATATGTAATGTTATATTATATTTCTTACATTTAATGTTGCTGTCATCTTTGTATTTGATGATAGTGTATTGACCAGCTGTATAAAAAAATATTGTGTATATACATAATCACAGTATATTTTCCTTTTTTTTAACAAATCTTTAATGACCAAATGAGGGATCCTTATAATGTTCTTCTAATGACCTTATAAACATGTTTGTTAATGCATGTGTATGTAAAAAATGAATATTGACTGCTGTATCAGATTTTCCCATATGTTGATATTGGCCTCAGCCTCAATAATCCTGTACTGGTCAGGCTCTATCATTCAGGAGAGCAGGGGAAACGATACAGAAATCCACAGGCACCCTGATCATAATGGTATACAGTTTATGCTATAGACTGCCTTGCTATATGTATGGCACTTCACAATCTTACACAAGTCACACCCAGGCTCACAATATATGTGGGGGGGGTCTAGTGTAAAGAATGTGGATATGAATGTGGATCTAAAACAAGATGCAGAAATTTCACACTAGTTTGCCAGTGGAATGACTGTCAACAGTGGCCTCATCAAAGGATTGAGATGGTGCATACTAAACATTATACAGTACAACCACTATCCCTCAATCTCTACGATAGAAAGCAAAAGACTGCTGCTAGGCCACAACTGGCAACCCCAAAACTAAGTGTATAATAAGAAAATCACCGGCATGATTCACATATAGCACGCTGACATGTTTTCATAATGACATTTTAACCATTTGGCAGACAATGTTTATTTCAGAGCAACATATACAAAGTACAACAGGAGTGCTGAAAATATTGGTTGTTTTGGAGTGGCACCATATTAACAGAGTCAAGTGAAGGTATTAGAGGAAGTGTGAGAACAAAGAAGATAATCCAAGGATGAAATTCAGCATTTGAAAATTAAATTCCAGCTATTTCATCCATCCCTCGTCATTTTATTTATTGCACGTTTGATTGATTATTCATCCATAGACATTGTTACTAAACAGGAAATTGAAAGTAACGTAGATGAGACGATTGCGACTGATTGAACACAATGTACCAGTTTTGTACATACACTGACTGTGGTGAAACAGTAAAATGAGGAGGGCCATAAAGGTGTATATGCCGCACTTGGCAGAGAAAGAAGAAAATCTGGTTCTGCTTGGAAAGTGAGCGTGCAACTAAGCTTAGCTTCATAGTTTCTTTGATATATTTGAATACATGTGCGTCAGTAATGACACTGAAGCAAGTAACCGTTTGTGCAACTGTGTAACCGATTGTGTATAATGCTTGTTGATCTTCTCATTCCTACTGATGAGCACAACTAACAACTGCCACTCCCTGCATTGAGAGATTTCATAGCATACAAGTCATAACATTCAAGCTTTGACGGAAACACATTTTGGCAAAATGGTAGTTCAGTTCCCTCCAAGCAAGGCACAATAGTGGCATACTACCCTTACACATTAAAATACTAACTTGAGCTGGTTGATTAAATATTAACAGACGTAGGCCCTGCCTACTCAGCAGAACTAGTAAACCACACTTTGGAAAACTACAACTGTGAAATCAAATTCTACTGTACCTACTGTGTAATTATGTTTTTGTAAAAGCAAATTCTTCCATGTTAAAAAACCTTACTATATGTCGGTTCTCCAGCTTAACCCTCCTCTCCCCCACTCCATCTGCCCTTCTCCCATCTCTCCCACTGCACCTCCTCTGCCCTCCCTCGCTAGCAATTCAGCATGATCTTCTGCGCACTGAGTCCCTGTCAGCACTTTGGGAACATAAACACTTTCTCCAGTTGCCAAAGCTTGCCAAGACACCTGTCCAACTAACCATATGCTCTCATCCTGGCACAGGAGAGGGAAAGATGTAGCAAAACAGAGAATCCTAAGAAGGAGTACATTATTTTCACTCACCCCTTTACCAGCCTTCAAACACAACATGTTCATACACTGAAACATATCAGTGATGGCTGCCAACAGCATGCATACTGAATGGAGCCAAGTTGAAGGGAAGCCAAAGAATGCATGCTCAGTAGCTGAGATGCACATGCTGGGTGAGGGTCACATGCTTGGCTCACGTGGGGAAAAAGCGAAAATGTTTAAACTCAGCTCAAAAATTCCATCTGCGGCTCAAGTTCCCAGCCTGGTAATAAACCCTTTTGACGTAGCTATTTCATGTAGGTAGGTATAAAGATGCTGAGTACATTGTGATAGTTAGGCTGACCATAATGTCAGCATAACTCTGGTGGTAAGAACATCATCTACAGCCTCCAAGTCTATAACTTTGGCATGTCACTCAAAAAAAAGAAAGAAACACATTTGAAGAAAAATCAAAGTCAGCAAGCAAGCATTCTATGCTTTCTTCAACATCAGCAGCATTTCACCTACTTTGAAAAACAGCTTGTGGGGCAGACCAGACCCAGAACAGAACTGCTTAACAAGCAAAGGTTGGGAGAGTAATTTAAAACAGATAGTGAAAAATAAGATAAAAATAGACTAGATTTTGATACATTAAAGGGAAGGTATGATGTGAGGAAATTTGCTGGTGTGAGGATAACATGCACTGTGGAAACTGTTTAGTGGGAATTCAGTATGCAAGGCTAAATATTGTATGCTTAGCCTTCGGGTGTGTTCTCTTATTTGATTTGTTTGGAGTAAATAACTGGAAAACAAGAAAATGCTCATCTTTTATTTCTGCCTACTCACGATGCTTATCAGATGAACACAAGTGGAAGACTCAACTGTCTTATGCCCCTTGTTAACTATATACTTCTCAAACTTGCTGTAATTTGTAAAAAAAATTTAAAAAAAAAGCCATACATTTATAAAAAACTGAACAGAAATGATAATTGACTGTACAGTGCAGTGCAGCAAGATTGCCATGATCACACAATCGAACAAGTTCTTCTTGGTGACACGGTGTTGGAATTTTAATGAAGAAAAAAACAATAAGGCATCCATAAGGACAGCCAAACGTTACCTTCCTGTTTCCAACATCTGCATTCACTCCAAGCAACAACTGATGCATTCAGATCAGAGCAACTAGTTGAAAGGGAACGTAGTTAATCCACGACAGTGCTCTCCATACAGTATTTGGTCCTTTCCCTTCTGCTGCGGTTACTACACATTTTGTCTGCCGTCAACCTTGATAAATTTACCACTTCCTGTTTGCAGCATGAACAGTGATTTTAATGACCAGTGCTAATTAGCTAGGATATCATCCTTCTACATCGTCTTTCCACCCTGAGCCACCCTGCAGTCATTCCACTGTTGCAATTGCAACAGTTGGCACAAATACATTTGACGCAATGCTCTTAAAGCTGTTTTTATTACCGCCAAATGGTCAGGTTTTGCTGAAGGTAGAAAAGAATTCAACCAAGAGAGCCACTGTTTGTTGCTGACATGCAGGAAAAAATGCTGCAAATGTCTACTTGTAGCATCAGTTTTACTGACTTCTTCGGGTAAGTTTCCTAAACTTAGTGTACATCACACTGCTAGAAAGTTACAGCTTGAGAATATTTTGAGTCATAATGTGACTTTAATATTTTACCTTGTGATTTAGAAAACAATAATTATAGTGACATTTGTATCACTAAGTAAGTGATAAATATGGGGAAAAAAACTCTTGCCACACCCAATAACATCTGACATTCCCCTAATTTCTGAATTTCCAGATCACAGAGTCCTGTTATCACCAGACATTATTTTATGTAACTAGCATCTATATGGCTTGTATTGCACAATCACTTATATCAGCTGGTGGTAGAAGCCAATTCAGTTTTATTGCTTATCACAAACAGAAACGGGACTATAAGACATTGGGTTGAATGGGTGCAGAGCCATAATGCCTGCTCATGCAAAAGTCGTAGTTGGTTTGGCTCCACTCTGTTCTGACATACCTTATAGTTAAAGTATTTAGACTAGTTTCAGATGTAATTTTCCAGAAATAACGCCTGCTGCTAGTTGAACACTGGCCTTTTACCGCAGCAGATTGGGAAATTTCAGAGCTAATGGATGTCAGAGAAATAGTAGCAAACACACTGGTGACCGAGGTGAACTCAGGTGTACTGAATATCTTGCCATCGCCCTGCACTTTGTCCTTTCCTGTCATAACATCACGTTAGTTAACAGGTACGTTAATTGTTACTAGAAGCATTGCTAGTAGTGATATATTTTGTCTATCAGTTTAACAGATGTCCTGCTAAAACCATTGAATGTAACGTGACAGGTTCGGTTCTGACACGCATACGGGCCCGATGCCACCCCACACACAACAGTGAGATTCATACGAGACTTACTATTTCAAGTATTTGCTACACATTTAGTGCGTTAACTTATTCATTATGAGTCGCATTTACCCGTATTAGCCTCATCTGAGCAGACACTGGGGGACTTTAGCATGTACATCGTACATGCTTACAGTGCCGATATATGCAAATGTACATTGTCTCAAACTTTATTGCAAACCATTCTGTTAGCCAATAGTTAGCTATTGATGGGTGGTCTACCTAGCGGAGCAGCTAACGTCAGCGTTAGCTTGACCGTCACATCGACTTGCTTTTTGTTTGTCGTCTCCACGATTTCTTATATCTACGGTAACTTGCAGTTAAATTGACGTTTAAAAATTTGCATCGCCTCACAGGGCCGAGCCACCCAACTATCAAACAACACACAAGCACTGGCTAATTAGCTATATTAGCTAGCCTAGAATCGAGCAATTATTTCAGAAAAAAATGCGTAACTTTCACACAGACTTCACTCTTTCATGCACGGTGGATTATTTTACAGTTTGGTCACACTTTCCCTGATAACAAAAAAGCTTGACAACACTGCACATTATGGTTTGTTAGCTAGGTTACAACGTCGAACGCGGATACAAACTATGTGGCTGTCATATGAAATAGCTACCATGCTAGCTAGCTTATGCTAACAGTTAGCGCTAGCTTAGCTAGCACCCATTCCATGTCAGCCAAGTGATGTAGCTAGTAGCGACCAGTGCTAAGTAGCATTTAGTTGCTAGCGTACGGTCACAGGCAATTATATCTTCATTACTTACACTGTAAGAGCAAAGGCGTGTCGACATTACAAACGCATTATGGTCACCAGTCCAAGCCAAAGTTGAAGTCCACTCAACTCACCGTCTTACAGATTAGCATTAAACGTTGTCCATTCCCCTCAGTAGTTCGCTAACACTACAGCCAGGCCTCCCCCCCCTCTCCAGTCCAGATGTGTCAGACAGTTGCTGCTGCAATTTTTGCATCAACAGGAAGTGTTCTTTTGGCTCTTTGCATTCATTCTATCAGTGTGTTTTGCGGCAGCCCCTCCCTTGCTCATGTCAGTGTTATGTACTGAGACATAATGTTCTTAATATACGACGTGATGGAGGACATATACACGCGCAAAAATAAATGTAAAGTAGCCTACAGTCGGTCTCCAAATTGTTTAGAACAGATAACGTGGCTATACTCATACTCGTATCTACTGACTACACCCATGTCAAGGTAGCGCACTTAGGTCAGTTTCATCTTCTTCCACTTTACAACACTGACACGGGGAGCACTGGAGAACACTAAATCTAAGTGCATTTGGTGCATTTTTGCTGTTTTGTGTATGTTGTAATTATTGTAACACTTAGTTTCTTCATTTTGATAACTGATCCATACCTTTCTAGCTGCCCCCCCCCCCACCCCCACACCCCCCCACACACACGCACACACATACATACAGAGAGAGAGAGTTAGAAAAATGCTTTATTCTTTACTAAAAGTTAAAACCGTGGCAACATTTACATGGTTTTAATGATAGAAAAGTATTTCTTCATGTCATTTAGCCCATTTAGCCTACTAACTGAGGTTATTTCCAAGAGACAACCAGAATTGTGGCATTGCACCCCTCGAAAAAAATACTTTTTAGTTGAGCCGAGATGTGTCACTACTACAACTACAGAGGCATTGGTCAACTCTGAACTCATTTGAAGCTTTGATAGTCATATTATAATGTAATGTTTCAGCCATTTGCTGTGTTTAAAGTTTTTGGAATTAGTTGCATTATCTGTTTTTATGAACTCCAAATTAATTCATTCAGTTCTGCATACATACCACAAAGGGGCGCCAGAGACTAAATTGATGATGAAACATCAACTTTGCATCCCCTTCCTCCCTGTCATTGTATGTCTGAGGCTACACAACTCTCAAAAGATTGAGGTGGATCAGCATTACAAGGAAAATATGTTATTCAACCAATCAGATGGCGTTATACAATAAATTAGTTTATAAATTATAAAACTAAACTTAAGTGGTGAATAAGAAATTGTTTATGTTTTTTTTTTGTTTTGTTTTTTACCAGAATGAATACCTGTTTGTGTCAGGTTTGGTTGAATTATGAACATTAACTAACTGCATGCATCATGCATTGGCAAATGAGGAAAATGTTGGAAACGTTACAATAAATAAATGTGGAACGTTATGAGAAAGATCAAAGTATTTCCACAAGATGGTGGAAAAATATTTCTGATCATCTGCATAGTTATTTCCATTAATCCAACAAAAGTAAAAATAACATAATGGAAAATACTGTTGGTGTAACCTTCATGCAGGATCTTAAGAAAGCAGTACTTAAATTTAGCTTTATAATATTTGGCCATCACCCAATGCAGACAAAGACATTTGTTTACTGTAATAATCTCTTTTATGTATGTAGAGCTTTGAATATAATAATTGAGCACTACAAATATACTAATTTATAAGCACTTTGCACTTACACAGAAGCTGGACTTACAATATTGTATATTCCATAATCTTTTAATCTTTTGTTTATCAGATTTTATGTCTGTAAATGTCAGATTGTATTGAATTATGTATATTGTGACCCTGACCAGAGGTTAAAGTTCATGGCCATATTTCACTGAATTTTATTTTCACTCTCAGATTATAATACGTGCTTGCAAGCAGTGTATGTGCTGGGTTTTATTTGACGGATCATTTTTAGGGTGTCTGTTTCTCTGCTGGTAAGAAGGGACGGGTAAACTCTTGTCTGCTGTCTACTGTTAGGAGCACTTACATAAAATGAATGTGTGCTGTGTGTGTTTCTTTTTTTTTTTTTTATTGAGTGTGAGTGACAGGTTGGCAGCTCAGGTGAATATCTGACCTAATCTGTGTGCAGGTGGGTGATCAGTGTAGAGAAAGGAATCGCTTTGTCATTGCACGTGCTTCTTGTTAAACAAGTCACTCCTCTATTCTCGACCGTGATTTGCTTTTTTTTTGCTTCTTTTTCAGGAGACTGATGCACAACTGAAGGTGCAGCCAAGGTATGGTGATTATAGATGGTTTTGTTGATCCGCAGGAATGATCATGGTATTGATAACATTTCAAACAAACTCATAATCAAAGGGTTTCCTGTTGAAGTTGTAATCTTTTCTGAAATGGGGCTTTGTTAGCTCAGTGTCATTTGGGTGACCAGGAATTATTTGGCGGTAAGCTAATGGGGCTGGTTTTGAGTGGTGCAGCGCCAGGGATCGTATAGGGGCTCCAGGTGGTGTGGCCTGGGGCTCTGATGTGCTGCTCCTTTTTAATCCCAGATGACATTGCAAAATCCCCAAACCCCCTGCCCTAGTATAAGACTGTATAGGAGCAGAGACCAGATGATTTGCTTAAAGAGCACATATCATGTATCAAACTGAGGGAATAAGGAGCTCCACTGTTTTATGTTAAGCCTGAGACCATAGGTTATGCTTAATATGAAAGATATGTATTTATTTAGGACATTTGTGTGATTCTAATGAAACTAATTCATTATTTAATAATTCTGATCTATCAGTTTCTCTGATTTCGTTCCATCAATTGCAACTATTAAAAAAAAAAATTGCATCATACGTGAGTCTCTCCTATGGAATATGTAATGTTTACATTTTTATTTTTTATATTAAAATCTATCCAACATTTTTGCCGCAGTCAACAAATACCATTCTAACCGCAGTTTGGTAACATTGAATAAGGAGCCCAATTTTTAAGCTTAACATGAATAACACATTGTTTTCTATGTGTGCCAAGAGTCCCAGAATACCTTGGCTGTCAGTGCTGGGGAGAACAATGGTCTCCCAGTGCTCCTGTCCAGAAATAGTCTATAGCTCACTGATGGAGAACATATTTCCCAATAGCAGGTGTCTGAGTCAGTCAGTGCCTGATCCTCACCATGACTGTAAATGAAAGGGCCAGCTCGTCCAGGTGCGGGAGCACCTCTTTGGCCCTCTCAGGTTTCTCCTTGATGGAGGAGCTTTTTGTGGAAGAATGAACAAGAGAAATATTGACATTAAACTATGTATATTACCATTAAAAAGTATATACATCATCCCCTTTAGGATATATAATATTCTACAATTTGCTGTCTGAGGCTAATGACACACACAGTTATCTAATCTGTACAGATGACTGACAGCCTTTTATTAATATAAGCGTTCTTGCTGTTTACAACACATATGGTATATGAAAGTTGTACTCTTCAGTGACAGTCCATGCTTTGTATTGGACAGCAGAAACAACATGCCTCAAAATCCTTTTGTGTTTTTGGAAGTGCACTATTAAGGCAAACACAGCACAAGCTTATGAAATATTTATATAACACATTGATAGTCAGTTTGACATATCTTCATTTCATTTTAAAAGTCAGCTGGACTCCAACCAAAGCCATTCAAGACAAAACCTCAAAAGCTAAGAGAGTTTTAGCAGTAAGTACAATAATCACTTGCACTGCAAGGATAATGAGCTCTCAGATGTGTCATATATTTGCCTGAGAAATTAAGCCAATTTGTGGAAATGGTGGCCTGGGGTTGAGGGAATACAGAGTGGCTTGTAAAGATGAGTGATATCTGGCACAGCATGAAGAGAATGAGAGGTGTGCTGCCCGGTGCTTAGCTCAAATGAAAGCTCTGATTAGTGGAGCAAAGATCAAAATGACAGAGCGGTGGAGGCTTCAGCTGGGCCTTTGTTATTGATAAGTCTGTCATCTCTGCTGATATTGGAGCAGTAATGGCAGCTGATGATTAGGCCACTCCTGAGCTATTAACTACATTTCTTATCCTTTTACTGGGGCCCAAGAGAGCCTGCTTGAGAGACAAAGGAGTCCTTTATGAAGCTGGCTTCTTAAACGGCATCCACCTGACCTAAAAGGCACAACTGTTACTGTCTTTCTGCCAGGCCAACGGAGTCAGGGACGAGATACATGTCAGAGGTCGCAGTGTGCTGCTGTTTGAAATGAAGGGGTTCTGAGTGAGTAAGCTGCTGAAAGATGGCTGCGGCAAAATTACAGAAAATTGGCTGTTTTGTCAACATTTCATCAGAAGATTTACAGAAAGCTGACCCCGACCCTTTCTCCCCCCCCCCCCCCCCCCCCCCCCTCTTTCACAAGGCTAAGGAGATTGAGTGGGTCGGAATTGACTGACAAACAAATCTCTTCTTTATGTCTTTCTCGCTTTCTCTTTCCCTCCCTAGAAGTGATATTCAATATGATCTCCTTTTAATGATCCTAAGTGGCTGAAATTACATATCCTCAACACATATTGTTGAGGTTGTTTCAGTCTGATTCCAGGGCACACAAAGGGCATAAAAAGTAATGATCACAATGTTTCGGTTCTCCAATGAAAAGAATAATATGGCAAGTAACATGGGATATTTAAGTCGGCTTGCTAGTGTGCACTAGATCAGTGATTCCCAACCAGGGGTACCTCTGCAAGTGCAAGGGACTACATGGGAAGATTGTGGAGAAGCTCAACCACTTTGAAGAAAAAAAAACCCCCAGACATTACTATTTCATTAGAAAATATATCCATAGATGTCTGTAACACTTGATCACTAGTTGGCAGTTAAGTGAGCAGAGAGGCATCAACAGTTAGCTAAAGGTAACGGTTAAAATGTTAAAATGGAGAGCGAGAACTCGAGAATAAACAGTTCAAATAAGTAATGGATAAATGGTTGAAACAGTTAAACGGAGCGGCAAGTAGTTGGCTAAAGGATAGATAGCTAAAAATAATGGGTAAAGAGTTGAAATAACTAAACATAATGGATAAATGGTTGAAATTGTTGGCTGAAATTCATTAACGGTTAGCTAAAAGTACCACATCCAGCTTCTCCAAGTGGTAGAAGTACAAAGGTAGTTCAATTGTATGAAAACATTTCTGTAACAATAACGACTGAAATAGAATTGAAAGTGTTCACAATCCTGTTTAAAACCAATTCGAATGAACATGTCTGGAGCATGACAGGTGGTGCCACTTAAGTGGTGCTTGAGCACATCTGACGGGGCTGTGGGAGTACATCCGACAAAAAAGGTTGGGAACCAATGCACTAGATTGCTTACAAGCTTGTTTTGGGCGCAGCATTTCCATCTTCAGCTCCACGCTTTGTCTCTGACCCCAGCTCTGTCCGCTCTCTGCCTTTGGTATTCCCCTACAAAGGCCAACAGGAATCCTAGGCTTGTTGATTTAGCCCCCAGTGGCCGGAGGCAAAGCATCTTTCATTAACGTCTAAAACCTCAGGAATGAGATACTGGCCCCACGATAAGATCTGGTAATGCAGTAACATGGAATTATGGAAGAAGAAAATTGCCATTTTGTATATAAGCACCTGTGATCTCCCATGAAAGCCCCCTGTTCCCCGGGTTGGGTCAGTCCCAGGAGAGGAGAGGGTCCTGGAACCCAATCCATCCTGCAGAGGAGAGATTTTCAGACTGAAGGCCTGGAGCAATGGAAGGTGCTGCTGTCTGTGGAAGGTCAGCTGAGAGTACCAAGACAGTGATCCTGTGTGCCTGCCGGAGAAAATCATCTCCTACCCACAGGAGAAATGCCCCCCCCCCCCTGTTTGGACTTCTGTTTGTGGTCAGCAAATGCTTTAAGGTCAATACAAAGCATTTATGAGGCACTCCAGAGGCATTGTCACGGTACTTTATCAGTTTACCAGTAAGTGCGGACAAATCAGAGAGCTGCTGTGAGAATATGGGGGTTCTTGTTTCCTCCATTGCTCTTAGAAACGTATGTCAGCCTCAGCACTTTCAGAAAGGTGTTTCTTTATCTGAGCCTCTGTGGAGAGGACACGTCAGGAACAATAGATTTATGTGGCCTTCTGACATTTTGAAGAAGTTGAATACCTTTTCACACCGAGGTCAAATTCAGAGTCCTCCAAAGAGCCTGGAAAGAATGCAGGTGTTCAGCTTGCAGCAAACAGCCTGAAGAAAAAATCTCCTTTTGCCATCCCTGAGCCTCCTTCATCCTGCAGTCTGTAAAAGGCACAGGCAAAGCTGTTCATGTGGCTATCGCAATGATGAAGTTTCCAATATCTCTGGTTTGCAATCTTGGCATGTACTGGTCATTTACACATCATTGTATCAAAGAATTATCTGTTGGAAGCCAAGCCAAGGATTTCTTCATTTCATCCAAACTGGAGGTCCTATAGGGATTTTATAGAGAAAGGTTTATCAGATTTTCCCTGTTTCCCAAGTTTGAATGGTCAGTTGTCAACTCATTGCCATTGCTGGCAATGAGTGTTCAGGGTAAAACAGATCAACTGGCAGGAAGAAGCTGGAAGGAAGGAAGAGAAAAGTCTTATTGTGGCAGAACTGATGTGTTTTTGTCTCCTCTGGATAGTTTCTTCATCACCTCTTTAAATTTTAAAGCATTTGGCACACAGCCTGTGGCAGGTTCTCTTGAGGAAGCAGCAAAGCAATGAGGGTCAATGGTGCCATAAATCTTAGACTGTCCACTTTGGAACCAGACATGGACACTTGAGATATGCATATTTAATAAGAATGTTCATGACGATGTGACTTGAATGTCCAAGTTAAATGCATTTTATATGAGGGAACTGTTGCTAGATGCTAACAAGTGAGAACAAAGCTGTTTGTCCGCTGGGGACCCGTGTTACTGAGGGGCCTTCATCTTGTGTTTTCTGATGCAAAAAAGGATAACATGCACGAAACCGCACATAAGTTCTGCCTTTGGGTTTTGAAGGGCCTGAGGGGGGAAGAGAGCTGGCAGCCATGTTTTTGCACCTCATTCCAGAGCAATGCAATAAGTGACATAACTTTGGCCTTAGCATAAGAATGAGACTCACACTCAGAGATGAGCTTTTCTTCAACCTCTGTCCTCGCTCTAGATTCAAGTTCTGTATGCACTCCTGAGTTAAGCTTTATTGAATGCAGATAAAAAATAATTTGAAGTGGAATATTTTGGGGCCAAAATACAGCAGGTGTTTAGTTCTGTATAATCAAGTAAAAAAGCCAGCTGACTGTCTCCAGACGAATCTTCTTTGATTTCTTTCCCACAACCAGCTTTTATTGTATGCAACATATGAGAGACTCTATCACGTGGGTTTTACTTCATGACAACTGTATTGAATAACTTGGTCTTTTGTGGTTCAGATGTATGGTGCAAGAACATATATATAAGCCAATTGTCCAGTTGTTGACGAAGTAAAACATCCATTCTCTGCACCAGAGCCTTAAAGTAAATTGCAGTTAAGTCGAAAGGAAGAAGGAAAACTCTCCAACATATATAATGTCAATAGTTTCAGGCAACAGAGGGGGGTATAAGTTCAAGACAATATTTGGAGGCTAGAAGACTGACAGTAATTCAATTAGACAGGAATCCTCACCCGTTCTGTGGGTCAAAGTTATCCATGTTAATCAGCAGAGACCGGAGACATATAAGCTGCTGGTTTCCTGCTGGGGCTACTCTGTCTGACTGTGCGCTGTTACCAGGCTTTGCATTTAATATTAAAACTTGTGTCAATACAAACTCGCCATTAAAGACGCATGTCATTAAGAAATGATTAACTAAACCAGTAACCTGTCAAATCATATTGAACAAGTAACTTGGCTATAATATTACTATTATTAGTGACTGAATTAAAAAAATGTACAAATGAGTGAGTGTTGAATTATGAACTGAAACGATGCATGCTGGCTCACTGTCATGGCTTACTGGGACACTTGAATTGAACAGAGCCACTGTTAATGTTAGTAGTAACACCTGTGCTTTTCCTGCTATGCCAAGTCAAAATGTCGGTTTAAATGTCTTAAAATAAAGTAAATATGGATTACGTGGATGATAATACACTGTGAATATACAAAGTGGAAATTGCCATGTTATTTATAACGATGTCCTCTTGTTATTAACTGTGAATTATTGTGGTTATTTGTGGACAATCAATAAAAGACTATAATCTGAAGTGCAAATTACAAAACAACATTTTGCAATGATTAAAGGATAGGTTCACAATTCTTCAAGTCTGTCTTAAAACAATATTCACACGCCCCTATGTGCATTGAAACAGTTATTGGTTGCTGTAATCATCCGTCCTGTTTGCACTGGCCGTGAAAAAAAAAAATAAAAAAATCTCTTCCTAACACGATTCCAATGTAAGTGAGAAGATGAGATTTTTTTTTAAGTATGGAAACTAGGAACAACATCATCTGTCATCACTCAGTCCATCCTGTTAATTCCTTATGTGTCGTTTACACTTGAAACTGTTGTTTGCGTTGTTGTTTCATATTGAACTTAATGCCACATTTAAATGACGAGGCTCCTTTAGTTTCCATTAGCTTGGTCGCACACTTCCTCTAATTACCCGTCCCGGTTGTGGCAAGTTGTGTCACGGTCTTGTTATTTTCACAATGCGAAATAAAAACTTTCCTACCAAGCCCTATAAGTGGTTAGCTTGATAGCATTTGTCGTTCATTGTAAACAATGTGCAGCTCCTCCTCTTTGTGCTTCAGAAAGGGCCAAGAGTATTGTGTGAATACTTCAACAGAGAAAGAGACACAGTGAATACAAAGATAATATTTCAAATGGTATTCCGAGCAGTCCAGTTTGGCACCAGAGTGAGCTGTGACCCTCAGAGTGGCAGCTTAAGAATGCGGCTGTCGTCTGGACACTTTGCACCCTGGGAGATGTCTGCAGAAAATAATTACTTCAACCAGGACGCTGTCAGCTTGGCAAGAAGCATATGATCTATTGTCTGAAAAGAAATGGAACTAGTAGCCTGTGTCGGTTATTAAGACAACTCAGTTTGGAACTAGGGGGATAATGGTAGTTTGATGTGTGTACGAACAAAGCAGTTGATTGGAGTAACTGAGCGTGAGGATCCCAGTTGCTCCAACAATTAGCCCTAACCCTCGACCTGCGGCCTCCTCACTCCAAGAACAGGTGGACGCTGTTGAAAATCGAAAGAGCGAACACAAACGCACAGAGAGAGGACGAGAGCCAGAGCTGTCATCCTGACTTTCAGATGAAGTGGGGGATTAGGACGGAGGTGAAAGCATGCTGAGGACCATGGTGACAGCAGATGAAGGGAGATAGCGCAAACTCTTGTGGAATTCACAAGCATTCATAGGCAGTAGGAGTGTGGGGGTGAGGGGGTTGCTACGAGAGAGCTGGGGCGCTCTCAGAAGTATTTTTGGTAATGTAAATTTCATCACAAAATGTCAATAGTAATGATTGAGTAAGTTTTGCTGCAGGGAAAATTACATTTCTGAAAAGATCTGAAAGGTTAAATATGCTTTTCAGATGACAAAGTCCTCCAGGGAGCATAACAGATTGCTGACAATCTCTCTCTGTTTTGAACTGTTATGAAATCATGTACCGTGTGTGTGTGTGTGTGTGTGTGTGTGTGTGTGTGTGTGTGTGTGTGTGTGACCACAAACCCAGAACACCACCAGTCACACCACTGACAACACTGATATTAATACCAAAAATGATGTCTTACAAATTACAGCTTGTGCTCGGGATATTCTTGTGTGTATGCATGTGTGTGTGTCTATGTGTCATATGTCTTTTTCTGGTGTTATGGCTGTGCAGGAATGTGCTTTCCACTGTGTTTCTTCTCCTGCCGGGTCTAGCTGTGGTGGTCCCGCGGCACCAGCCATTCGTCCTTCCACAGACACGCTGACTAGGCCAGCCCGGGCTCAGGTATCTCCACTAACCTCCCCTTTGTCCTGCTTTAAAATAGGCTCTTTTGTCTGCTGTTTTCTGCAGGTCATTGTGAGGAGCGCTTCTTAGTGTCAGCTTTAATTCACACTGTAACCCTAGCCGTGATGCCTCCCAACTATCCACGCTGCCTTCCTGGCATTCAGCTGCTCCTTGGAGAGCTGAGGCTGCATTACCCCCCTCCCCAATAACTGCACCCGAGGGACGACTTGCAAACTTTGTTGCTTAAATATTTAAATAGCCCTTTAATTGACATCCGTCAGACCTCACCCAGAGCACAACCTGAATGCTGCTCTGTGAACATAGAAGAAAATGCTGGTGCTGTTTTTTTTCTTTCAAGTGCCGTAGAGATTAGATTATAGAGTGCTCAATTTTTTTTTCCCCCAAGATCATAGATCGAATATCCAAAGCCACAATTCATCACTGCAAATTGATCGGTGTCTGCTTTGTTGCAGTGCTTCGTTCTTCTTTTAAGGCAATAGTTTTTAAATGGTAGCATGCAGCAGAAAAACAGTTCGCTTCTCCGGGTAGATTTATACCTTTAAATGACACTAACTGGCCTCAGCTCAGCAGCGAGCATTGACAGTGTTTTTACAACCTCTGACCTTAGAATGAACTGGCATCAAAACAAAGGAACCTCACTCCAAATTGCAACAACAAAACCATGTGATGGGAAGTGGTCCAGTGGATGATGCAAAATAGAGTTGCAAAGAAGGAAATGCACTAAAAAAAAGTCAACGACGGTGGTGTTTTTTCTCTTTGGAGCTTAACCTAAGATCCCAGCTGGGGAGATACAGCCCCCGGGCTCTGTCTGCCTGTCTACCCTTGAAAAAAAAGAGAAGAAACAACAGGAGAAAAGAGAAAAGAGGCTCATGTTAAAACAGCAAACAGCATAACCTGATATGGACACTCAGCTGGGGTTCGCTTTACTTCTGCAGTCTCTGTTTTTCTCTCCTGAGAGGGTACAATCTATAAGGGCTTCCTCAAACCATCTCCATGGCTAAAAATAAATCAGACATACAGTAGAGCTGCTGTCAGAAGTTTAAAAAGTGAAAATATTCCGATATCAGTCAGACAGATGATTAGCTGGCTTCCTATCCAAAGTATTTTTTTTTTTTTCACAACTATGTAGTAATGTGTGCTGTGAAGGAGGAATATTTTACATAAAAAAAGATTATGTTTAAATTTGTGACGCACTGATTGAATAAGTACAGACGTAGGCGTGGCACAGTCTGCTCACTTTGTTCAGTTTTGTTGAACAGTCAGTTGAACTGGTTTTAAACAGACCATTTCAAATGAAATGTTGCCTGTTAAAATAAACGCCCCACACTGCCATACCTGTGTGACACCTATCACCTATCATGTTTTATAGCCACTGGATGGCACAGTGGAATATGAAATAATACATGGTGATCAAAAGAAGGTGATACTAATAACAATAGCAAGTATTTATTTCATTTTCTCCAGCGTATGTAACTAGAATTAGCCAATCTCGATAAGAATTTTTGTTTGGTCTTTAATGTGTTGCTAATTTTTTCATCAGTCTTAAAGTCTGAAGATATTCTGTATTTTTGTTGTTGTCAACAAATCCAATAAAAAGAGCAAAACCGACAATCAATTCATTCTGTCTGTCCAAATTCTCTACCAATGTAAATCTTAAAAACAGGTCACCGTAGATTTTTTTAGCAGCTGTAACTCAACTGCTGCGGTAAGGACTCAGCCTATGTGGTACGCGCTCTACCCGGTGAGATACCAGGACACCCCAAGTGGAATGATGTCCATGGAACTGGCTCAAAATAAACAGTGGCCATGTTCATCGTGATGAAGAAACATGTCACCCAGGGCAACAGTGTGGCTCGTTGATGTGTTTATCATAGTTTTTGGACAACAATGCAGGTCTATGGCACAGAGGAACAAGCTATATCAGGCTTTGACTATGCAGAATATTTGTTACTAGGATCTGTTCATTGTTGGTTTTGGTCATGTCATGCAATTGTCTTGAAAATAAGAAATGTAAAAATATAAAATGTCACCACACGTATACAATACCAAACAACAGGTCTGTCTAGCTTTGACTTAGGCCCTCACTGATTTTAAGGATGCACCTAAAACGTAAAGAAACCAGCTTAAGATCATGGCAATTGTGACAAAGATGTTGGATTTAGATGTGAATCAGACCCCAACAAGTAACTACATCAAGGCAGAGTTTCCCTCTGACAAGCCAGAGTCTTTCAGACGGGACTGCTGTCTTGAGGAATGGAGTGGAGGATTGTGGGAGCCCGTCTCGGCCCAGTTCCCTTGCTCAGCTCACATTCTCCGGGTGAACCCGTGTCCTGGGGCCAGTTGGGCGGCACAGTCTCATGTCTCAAGTCCTCACAGTTCACTGGGCCCTTTAAAGTGAGCACACCCACCAGGGGCCCTCAGGACTACAAAAACTACAAACACTGGGCTGTCCAGGCTCCTATCTGAGACACACAGATGCACACTTGCATGCACACATGCACACACACATGCACACACCAACTGTTAACAGCCCATTTATCTTTGATACAATGGAGAGACAATAGCAAAGACAAAGATATGATCTGCATCGGTTGTTAGTAGCATGGGTTTGTAATTTCGCCCCTGAGTCATAGTCAATTCTGGGCAATATTCATCTTTTCTTTTTTTTTCTGCATGATTTTCTTTTTTTTTTTTTGTTTTCAGAGAGGAGATACAGATCCTGAGATGGTTATGGGAGGGAAATGTCAGAGAGCGGATCAGTTTTCAGACATGGCACACTCCGGTGAACATATCCACAGAGATCAAAGCGACCCCTTTGCCTACCGCAGCGCATCCCCAACAGATCTGACAAAGTGCCCCCATTGTGTGACCCCGACCCATTACTGATAATGGATCGCCTCCAGAACCGCCCCCTCGGAGGCCGAACTGGTCTTGCACGCAGGGCTGCGGTCTGCGCTGCGAGGAGAGCTGCGGCATGTTGATGAACACACGTGATATGACATGTCAACTTTCATACGGGGTGACAGCCTCAAACTGATTGGGAGCAATGTGAAGTTTTTCTTTTTCTTCAGCGTCTCCCTTCAAGAATGCGATGTTAGATTCTTCTGTATTATACCTTCATGAGTCGTTCCAATGACTCTTTTGCTACAGCCATGCATTTATTATGATACGGGAGCATGTAGAACTTCAAAGACAAGGAACAATTGCCAAGTTTCGGCGAGTTCCTTCCAGTTGTTTGATATTTCTGCTGAAGCAGCGATGCACAGGATTTGGTTCCCATCCGAGCTATTCCCTTCGCTTGCAAGAAAAAAACGCCACACATCTGCGACCGCTCAGTGCTTTAAATTCTGCTTTATTTCATCTAGTGACACAGCAGAGACACAGATTGTTCCAAAGCCAAATGTGGCGTCACTGTATGTTGTTATTGTTGTTTGTTTTCTAAAAAAAAAAAAAAAAAAAGTTGCACCTGGATAAGTCATGACATTACACCTTACATTACGTTGTCCTCAACATGATCTGGGCTGTGTGTGTGTGTGTGTGAAATATCTAGGTGGTGTGTTTGGGTGTTGCTTGTGTTCTGGCTGCAAATATGTGCACACGCCCACGCCATCCACACGTATAAACAGTTACACACACACACACACACACACACATTGTGCTCTTCTAGCCTGAGGCATGTTCTCAGTCCCTCCCTCCCTTCATAATTACTTAGGTGATCAAGGTTAGAGCAGCAGTAAAGCACACTAACCCTTTAACCTTGCGTGAACTCTCCCATTAGTCCACCTTGGAAGCTGATGCACGGTGTCAAACACTGTCGCCCACAACAAGCCTGTGAATTAGTCTTGGCATGAATCTAAGAGACGGGTCTAAAGTGGCTGCCGATGCCTCCACGTGAATCAGACGCTGCGGCAGAGACAGCAGGAGCGTGAGGGGGTCAAAAATGCAGCGTTATCAAACACCCCCCCCCCCCCCCCCTCTCTCTCTGACCCCCTGCCTGGGCTTACAGAAACAGGACAGACTCCCACAACGCACCCTGCCATTCTGCCAGCCCCGAGGGCTCCTCCAGACAGCTCAGGAATTCGGGATAGGGATCCGACAAGGTCTACAGCTGAGAGGAGAATTTCTACCATCCTCCGTTTCGCCCTCTTATTGTCTGGCACTGGCATCCCAGTGTTCCCTGTCTGGCCCCGTTGTCCTCCCCAGCTCTGTGTTTTGATATTGTTTTTGCTCAAGGGCAAGGGTCATGTGGGTTGTGACATCTGAGTTTGACGGGAAATGAATTGCAAACACGGATCATAATAAAGGTGAGAATTTAAACTGCGGTTGACTCTGACAGAAAAACAGAGTGGATGAAGAGAGCCTTTGTTATTAGCAAGTATGCTAATCATAATGACATCGCCCAGACAGTTATTACAAATAAATCCTTTCAATGAATACATGATCCGTTTTTTGTCTGGCTTTGTATGTGTGGTCTAACAGCCATTTTTACGTCGTTGTCAAAATGTCCAAAATTCAAGTGCTAACATTGCCCGTTCAGAACTGCACTGGAGGCAGATGGGAGGACTAAATGATCGGTCCAGGGGGCTGCCATCTTTTTACACCCTAATCCAGCTTTGTTGACTGCAGTACACAAACTATTTTCCAGGGGGCAGTATTGAACTAAGAGAGAAACAGACTGACTGTTGAGCCAGAAGAAGCACTGTGTGGGGGCTGAGCTCATGGAGGGTTAAAGGCAAATAATCAAACCCTTATTAATAACTCAGATTCTCAGCTCAGATACTTTTTAAACATTTATACTGATTCAGCAGCTGAAATAAGTGTCAAGGTTCACTTTGTCACAAGATAGCTGCCACCATTTGACTGAAACAACTTTGCCGAGATGGAAATCTGGCTTTCTTTCACACCGCACCTTGAGTTTGTAAAGTAAAATGTTTGGATGGGATTGTATTTTCCTGCAAAGACTGATCAGATAAACCACAATCATTACACAATTAAGTGACGCAAAATTGTACCTTCAAGCTTATTAAGATAATTGCTGTTCTGACAAGCATGACAAAATCTCTAAGATGAGTTTTTGGAACAGTTTAAAGTACTTAAACATTTCTATTCTTTGAACTTTTATCCGGTAAAAAGAAAAGGGCAGAGGTGCTTTTATCTGCACACAGAAACTATAATGTATCACAGCAATAAATCAAAATAGCAGAATTAGCCACCAGTACCAAATCCTAATTTCTATCTAGGGGACATTAAAATTTGACACGTGGAAACAAACGTTTAAATCACAATCTGAGGGGAGATAAAAGATAGCTCAAGTCATTGTCACTGCAGGATCTGAAAATCGGCTCGGCAACAGCCCGGTGACAGAATGAAAGGAGAGCTCACAGCTGAGGCCATAGTGTTGCCGTCACATAGAATTTAGGCTGCGTGATGGACAGATCAGATGGACTGGGCAGATATTAGGAGTGGGAGTAGGATATGACTGGGATGCAGATGAGGCTTGTCAGAGCCGGGAGGGAGGGGGGGGGGGGTTGAAGGGGTGAGAGGGGGTGGTAGTTGAAGTAGGGGGAGGGAGGGTGGGGGTTCATATCCAGGGAGACTGGGCGAGCAGCAGTATGCAGGTGGTGGCTGGCTGGCGCTCCTCAGCTGGGCCCGCCGCCAGCTTGGCCCCTGGGTGCCCCGCTTTGAATTCAGCCCTTTGTGCTGCCCCGGGGAGGTCAGACAAATTCACGTCTCATCATACACTGAGATAGCAACGATACAGGGTAATGACTCAGCTGCCCTGTCGCCTCTGCTGTAAAAAATGTTCATCAAAACAGCTTATCTCATGTGGCGCGATCAGCTAATACAGATTTCTGGTGGAAGACATTTTAGATGAACTTATTTGCATGTTTTTCATGCATATTGTTCTTTGAAAACACAAGAAGAACATTTTTTTGGATCTCTAGAATCATAAGTAACAGATATTATATTATAAATACAATGTGTGTTTGCGTGTGCATGTGATGTTTAATGTAACATAGGAAAATCCAGCTTTTAGAATCAATTCAATGCTGCTCTGCTTGGTCCCTTTGAATTGACAAATTGATGTTTTTATATGAAAGCAGTAAAATATTAACTCAGCGCTCTAAAGCTGCCACATGCCGAAGCAAACTGTTCGATTAGTGTTATTGTGATTTCAGTAACATGCATGCATATTAATCTGACAGTAAATTGACATTTCTTTCTTTCATCGGAATCAAATGCTGACGTCTTAATCGCGGATAAACTTTCTTGGAAACTGACACCATCATACAGTGAGTTTCGCACACACAGTATTTTATGTGTTTTTGAAGGGACCAGTGCGTCAGTGGCCTGGGTGGCGGCCTACTTAGACCCAGTCGGACTAGTGGACAGGCTCTAATGAGAAGCAGGAGCAGTGAGGTGGGAGTGGGACTGGCTCTAGGGAAGGGTCACATGGGGTCAACTATCAAAGATGAGTGCAAACCTATCCCTGTGGAACAGACTCCGAAGAAAACATCACCCTGCACATGCTAAGCTCTCCAAACTGGGAGTTCCTCAGCTTAATTAATCCAAGACACACAACTCCCCCCCACCCCCGCCCCCACCCACCCCCCAACACCCACTCCTGAGCGAACATTTTTGCTTCACTCCACAGAGGAGTGCATGCTAACATACTTTAATGTCATAGTCATTTAGCTTGTAGTCATTTTGTAGGCTGTGCTGCTCATTTCTTATCAACTTTGATCGTGCCACATTTGAAACAGGCTGCGTTTGAAAGCTTTAAAGTAATCAAGCTCATCACTGGTTTCATGTCAGTGTAATTTATGGCTTCTATAAAAAAAAAACAAAAAAAAAAAAACAAAGCGCAGAAAGAACCAACGCATATTTGTGTATTTAGATATTTACTGAAGGAATATCTGGGAGAAAGGCTAAAGTACATATGGTTAACCACAGAAACAAATATGAAAGGAAATTTATTATTGGGAGTTGGAAAGATTTATGTGGGTACATTGAGAAACACCCAGCAAAGGTTGGAAACCACATTGTGATAGACAGTTAAAACCCGTAGGAAAATAAAGACAGATGTGGAAGTGTAGAATTAAGCTCGTCAGAAACAGTGGCCGCAATGAAGTTGTCTAGACGGCTAATTTTGAGGATGAAAAACTGTCTACTGTACACTAATGCAAAAGCAGTGATTAAAACCAAGTTTACCTCAATTTGCCAAATCAAAACTGCAAGAATTATACAGTACAGAAAGATTTGTTGTCATCTTCACTTTTTTTTTTTTTTTTAAATCAATTATAATGATCTCGTTCATAATTCTACTGTTCTGCTCTGGCTGTCAGCAGCTGTCAACTTAACGCTGGATGTTTCTTCACCAAGCTTAAATGCGTGCGAGCGACTGTGTAAATCTTCACTCTCAAACACATTCATCACTGATACTGAAATCTGAAGCACGTAAGACAAACATCTGAGTCATGGGATGTTCATTAGCATTGTGAAGGCTTTCTGCAGATGCTGAGTTTTGTTAACAAATGTGAACAAACACAGCTGTCAGCGCAATATGGGGAAACTACTGCAGCGTTTCTCAGAAATTAATGTGAGATTGAACCAATTGCTACACACCTAAAAGCAATTTTCTGTCGTTTTATGTGATGAGAGCTATATGCTGTAGCAACACACTCTCTGCTCTCACGGCCGCTAGCTTAATTTGCAATTGATCCTATCTCCCCTGTTCGGCTCTTGCTGCAACCCTCACAATGAGAACCTTTCGTCACAGTAACACATTAGTTTCCCTGCACTTGTCCAGACAAGGATTTCACTAGTAATGGCCCTGTAATGGCCTGCAGGTCCTTGGGCATCGGCTGTAAAGGCTATATTATTGAACAGTCACTTCTTGACTGACAATTTGTGCACATCTGTAGAAATTGCCAGGCGGCGACTGGAGCCGCCCACTCGATCAGCCAAATTGAACGCAAGGCCGACAAGAATGAAACTGATGAAAGAGAAAGCAAATGCCTCGCAAGAAGACGGGACACGTCAGGAGGCCGGAGTCAGCCCAACAGACAGGACTCTGTCAGCTCTCACTATCTGGAACATGCTACCTCTCTGTTGCAGTTGCCTCGGAGCGAGTGAAGCTCTCTGTTCAGACACGCAGAATGCTTTTCGCACCTCCTTTCATATCAAAGAAATATCACAGGAGGACAGACAATGATCATTAGCTAATTTGATTTATGAGAAGACAGAGAAGGAAGATGTCTTGGATGTGTGTGTGTGTGTGTGTCCGATTTTGCCATCCAGTAGGCTATAAAAAAAATAGGAGCTCTCTTGCTCAGTGCTGACACTTCACGGCGTACTTACTGATCTAGGCACGTATGTTCCTCCACATGTCCGCCTCAGATTACTTTATTGTTTTAGACCATGGCTCCTCCTGCTGAGGTCATTTACAGTTTTAGATTGTTTTTCAGCCGAAGCCGTGCTGAAATTACAGCTCCCAGACATCACGTATTAATCCAGTCTGATCGCCGTGATGCCATTTGCTGGAGGATCTTTGTCGTAATCACTAAAGATGGCTGGCACCTGTCTGTGCGGATACGGCACAGCAGCGGCACCCCGGTGTACTTTGCATATTTATGTTTTAATTGTATTACAGCCCGCATGGTCTATTAATGTTGTTCTGTTCCAATTGCTGGAGTGACACAAATATGCCGTGTTCCCCGTCAGCTCTGGTGTGCTTCTGTGCGCTCAGGCATGCAGCGTACGGGAGAGAATGTAGAAGGATGGCTCTGCAAAAGGCAGGGATAAATAAAAACCTAGTCTATAGTTTCCAGTATGGATTGTAAAGACGTTTCACCATAGCACTTTGAACCTCACCTCAAGACGTCAGACCAGAATGTGGGGGAGCATGATCCATTTCTTTGTTTTTGGAATAGTTAGTATTGACTTTGAGGATTAATGACTGTAGCTCCCTTGAATGACACTGAAGTGGTTTATATCTCCTGCATCATCCCCAGACAGTTTGAACACAAACTGTGGACCAAGTGGATGGAATCCAATGTTCCCAAGGCAAGTTGACAAGAAATGTCAAGAAGAGACATGCACCTTCAAAGGGTAAGCCACAGGCAAGGGTTTGTGGGTAGGTTTCTGCTGTGTGCAATGGCAGCTCTCTGTCGGGGCTTGCTACCTCCTGCTGAGCCTCCAGTTCCAAAACACCCGAAGAAGAAAATCAGGCCATTCTGTCAATCTGCAGTTTGACACCACTGCTGCATGGCTAGAAATCCTCTCTTTGTGTTGGGATTTATATTATAAATAATTAAGCCATTTTATCACAATGCATGCTAAGACACTCAGATCAACAACTTAAAGCAATAGTTTGACATTTTGGGGAATACGTCATGTCTGTTAAATATAATGCTACTACCAGCAGCCAGTTAGCTTAGCTTAGCATAAACACTGGAAAAAGGGGGAAACAGCTAGCTATGTTCGAAAGTAACAAAATTGGCCTACCAGTGCGTGAAGTATCCGCTGATTGTCTGGCAACCTCGCAGTGATTACAAGATTTCAGAAAGTTACTGCCAAGAAATAGTCCAACAAACACAACAAACGCGATATGACGCGTTAATAAGTGTGCTTTACAGATGCTGGGAGGGAGCTTTTGTCACCTTCAGACAAAGCCAGGCTAGCAGTTTCCAGTATTTATGCTAAGCTAAGCTAACTGGCTGCTGGTGGTAGCCTTTGATTTACCATACAGACACAAGAGCGATATCAATCTTCTCATTTAACTCTCGGAAAGAAAGCAAACAAGCGTATTTCCCAAAATGTCAAACTATTCCTTTAAAACACACTCATTAAATCGTACAGGGATCTCTGTCGCATATGAATCTAGCATCACTGCCTGCTCTCAAAAAGAGCCTATTTAATACAGACAGCCACAGTATAGGCTATATCATGAATTTGGCAACGTAAAATATTTCATAACAGAGTTTTACTTATTCTATTTCAAGGCCCTGCTCAGTGGTTAGCGCTCAACGCCATGGAGCTGGTCACGTCTCACTTGTCAGCAGAGGAAGTCAACAGAGAGCTTTCATTGAGGCGGGCACAGCGAGTCTGATGACATGTATGAAGGTGGGGGCGAGGAACATGTGAACTCAGACACCGCCATACCTTTTTGGGGAGCCAGCCAGTGCCCCGCGGAAGCCCAGAGCATGAGGACTTTAAGTTTCAGGAGCCCATTCAGACGCGCCGCCGCGAAGGTCCGACTGCACCAAGCAGGAGCTCTGAGAAACCTGAGCCAAATGCAGAGCCGCACATGCTGATATGCACAGCAGAGAGAAGTGCACCGGCTGGGGCGAGGGCCGGCTGAGGCTGGGATTAAGCCAGATATTACTCCTTTCAAAAAACACCACAGTACATGGCTGTGTTCTGCTCTGGCGGCTCCACTTAGCTGACTGACTGTAGTGTAATCAATATTTACTCATAACGGCCACCGTGGGAGGTCACGACCTTTGGTGTTCGTGACTGGTTATAATGTTGAGTTAAAGCTCATAATCTTGATCTATTGAAGAAGAAAAAGAATTACTCTCATCGAACAATTACAGCAACTATACAACAAATATCTATTGCTGATAGAATAAGTTGTCACTCAATTAAATTCACTAGTGAAAACCTGTTTGCATTTTTTTAAATCTTTAAAGCACATTCTATGTCTGCTCATACCATCAGCGTGTTTTTGCGCTTGTGGCAAGGCCTTAAAGGTCACGCTGTCTTTATTACACCCAACATTTCATCTCTAAATCCATCTTCATTAAACACGGAGGAAGGACAATGGCCTTCCTTGCACTTTCAACACTTAACCTCACCAGGCACAACGATATTGTAAAAGTGCAAATCTCTCTCCAAAATGGCCCCGGAGTTAATAATTAAGCCATGACATTTGGGAGAGACACCAAAAAATCCATATGGTGAAATTTACTAACCTTTTGAAAAGCCAGCGAGGGGAGGCTGTTCATCTGCGGTTTATTTGGGCCGCTTTAGCCCGTATAATAAAACTGTCAAAAACACACCGAAAGGCCGGGGCGGCGCACAAAGGAGCGCTGTCTGCTGTTAACTGGAGGAGAGCATGAGGCTAATCAATGCGCTCCAAATCAAAACTCCATTAGGAGGAGCTCCGTCTCACAGGGGGGAAGGGACTGGACAGAAAGACACGACTGACAAATGATATTCATATGTAACATTATGGATTATAATTGTCATGATGAACTGATAATCATGTGGGTCCTTGCTATAATGAAAAAGGCCACATCAGGGCACAGTAGCCCCGACCTCTGTCTTCTGAGAATAAGTGATTATCAAGTTAGAGCGGGTCACACAGGAGGTCACACGCGGCCCAGTGGTCATTAGATGATCTCTGTGCAGCACTCACTGGATACTGATTTACGCGTTTTGTAAAGATCTTTGGGAATCACTAAATTGGATCTAATTTATATAAACAAACAAAAGGTATATAACAGACTTCTTTCATAACGCGCCACCCGAAGGACAGAGGTCAAGCTTTATTTTCAGAGCAAACGTATGTCTTACAAGTCATTGATGGTCTCCAGAAAGGAGTCATTAGGGTATATAATAAATAGGGCATACATGACAGGAAATGTGCCAAATACAGAATTCCTGACAGTTTGGTTAAGCCCTCGCTGGCTGTTGACTTTCAGATTTACTGTCCACGCTCAGCTCCGAGTGTACACTGCGAGTGATTTATCAGCCTCACAGGTGAGTTCTGTCGAAACATCCAGGGCTTAAATAAACGGCTCAGGGCTCACCTTGTCCTGCGCTGTATCCCACATCCAGAGGCGACTCTGCCCAAAACCCTGTGTGAGCCAGGAGAGGCTGCCTCCTCTCCTCCTTAAGTTCATCCAGACAGAAGAAAAGACGAGAGTTACTTTGAATTCAAACTTTAACAGGGCTTTCAGATTACACCGATAAAATTTCTCTTTTATATGCAAACATGTTTTTGGGGGAGAGGAGTAACGCACGTAAAAGGGGATCTTTATTGACACGATTAAATTGCTGAGTAACCTGAACTGCATTGCGCACTCTCTTCCAGCTCTTGTGGTCGACATGATTGCTGCCTTTATCTGCCTCAGTGACAGATTTAATTCTCCGCTCCGGTTTGACAAATGCACGTCCATGCTGCACGCCGACCAGCAAAAGTTTGCTTTGTCACTGCTGCTGATGTCAGTTTGCCAGAAGGTAACTTAAGTCAAAGAGTAATTATAAACAAGCGGGTATCAGTTAGCTATGCGTGTCATGAAGTGGAAAACACATCAGTACTAATTACCAAAAGCTATTCATATGAGTAAATCTGATTGATCCGTGTTGTCGTTGAGTCCTTATTAAAGGAGATTGCCAAAATCACATGTGTATGGGAGCATAAACTATCCTCTGCTGGAGCTAAAGGACAGAGTGAAGATTCTAATCTGCAGTATTACACCCCTGCACAGCCTGGAGCTGATACACTGATTATAAAAGCAAAATTCACTTTGTGGACAATTAGAAGGTTTGCTTGAACTTTAATTTCTTCGAGGGCCTAATATTACTTTGCTTCTAGAAGTTCTGAGCCGTCCACTGAGGGTGACGTTTGTGGGTTTGAGTGTAACTATGGGATGGATTGTCATAAAATTTGGCACAAACATTCTCCTGCCCCCCTCAGGATGACTCATAATCACTTTGATCCCTTCAGTACATCAAGCGTCATCCTCAGAGCAAAATTCCACTTTGTGAAATACTTTGGTTTATGACCAAATCCCTGCTAAACTAATCAGCCTCCGCTGTACTTTGTGTTTAGTGCTAATTAGCAAATGTTAGCATGCTAACAAGCTGAATTAAGATGGTGAACAAAGTGAACATTATACTTGCTAAACATCAGCATGTTAACATAGCCATTGTGCACATGTTAGCATTTAGCTCAAAGTACTGCTGTGCCTGAATACAGCCACACAGAGCCGCTAGCATAGCTGCAGACTCTTATTTATTTTATTGCTCTTGCTGCTATAAAATCATACAAAGTCACAAATTAGTAGCAACGGGAGGCAGCAGATAATGTTTGCTATAACACATCAAACTGACATAAAAGTAGTTAAATAGTTTAAAGCAGAAACTTTTTTCTTTTTTTTTTTTCTTTTTTCCTGGACAGATATTGAAAGGCCGCAAATAACATGTGTGGTATTTCTATGATTGATTGATCGTGAGACTATAAATATTTAGACAGGTTTTTAGTACATTATCATACCAAAAACTGCCATGACTATGAATTTCTCATGACTGTGAATTTTCTCAGTTGCCAGATGAGATGGCAAATTGCAGCAAAGTCCAGGGCGTGCGATGTAGGAGAGAGTGCAGGACTTGGATTCCAACATCAAGGGAGAGGCTCCTGGAGGTTAGGAGTGCTGGCTTGTGTTAGACCTTAAGGTCATCATTCCTTCAACTAATGCCCCTGGCATCACCTCCTCCTTGACTTCAAACACCCTGGCTACATTCCTAGACCATGTACCAATAAGCACTAATAATGCAGAAAAATGAAAACCAAAACAGATGGGCTCCAATAGTGGTGGGGATTACTGAGCCCTATCCAGGGCTCTATCTGCACCCCTGGGCGCTGAGAGGTGAATCCTACACGGTCTTTTTCTCAGCACAGGAACAGAGGTAGGAGGTGAAAAAAAAGAGTTGCAGCAATATGTTTACGTGAAGTTCAAATGGTCATTTTTCTTCTTAGACATGAGGAATGAATGTAACGGATTACACCTGAACTTTCCTTTGAATTGTGGCTTTCTCGTATTTTTATTTATCACAAGATTTTGTATATTACTAGTGCGCTTGTGTCTGTATGGCATCACTTGTGGTATTTCAGAAACAGTTTCCGTCTGTTGGATCAGTAAAAGTAACAGTATACCACTGTTGGACCTGTAGCATGCAAACAATGCCTCATACTGTGGCAGCAGTGTTTTGTGCGGCTGACTGACACCATAAAGCAACGCACTGCTGTGAGGACATGCTTGGATGTCTGGCTGTGACCCCTCTCTATGGTCAAAACCGCTGCATAGTCTGCCATTTGATTATGCACAAGCCCTCAAGGCTAAAAGAATATGTGTCAGACGCTGGTTAAACGTCTCCCCTAACAATTAACCACACGCCATGGAAAATGCCCAACGAAAACACCCAAAAGCTCCCCCCTGCTCCCACTGGGGACTCGCTGTGAACTCCTGTGAACTCTGTGAAATCACGAGAAGAGATCTAGACTGTACTGAACCCACAAACGTCTGAGTGTCTTCGGCCCTGCGAAGCAACAATTAATTGGGCTTGGTTTGTTCAAAAAAAATGTAATATCGGTCTGTTTTAAATGCGATGTTGAGAAATGACAATTGGGAGTGCCAATTACAAGTACAGTTAATTCAAAACAATGGGCATCTCAAAATAAAAGTGTCCCGTGGTTCGAATGAGTCACTCCCTGACTGATTTAGTGTGATGAAGTGATGGTGGGACATGCAGCCTAGTTTGCTTACTCTTCAGCTACTGTCTTAGGTCATGCTGTGATTTTATGGGGCGGCTGGTGAGAATCTTGCTTTAAATTACCCCGAATAACAAACCAACCTCCATATGTTTTTCATGGGACGGGCAAGAGAAGCTAACGCTTAAGAGAGAAAATGAATCACAAACCTCCAATTGTGTCTCACGTGGAAAATATCAGGATTTTGGTTATCTAATGAAAATATTGTCACTAGACTCATTTCCTATGTGGTGCCAGAACGGCAGAAGAGTAAATGTGTGAACAGTTTACTGAAGGCCGACTCTTAACTCTGCGTGAGTTTGTGTGTGTGTGTGTCTTCAGCTCAGGTTTCGGCACGACTGTTTTCATATCGAGGCCGCACTTACCTCAACCTCTAAGTGTCGTCTTTGGCCGATTCACGTCCAAGTGCCAGAGAACAAGCAATGACATAGGTTATATTCACTCGTTGCCCTCTACTGTTTGGCAAATTGGAGGCTTGGAACGGAAGAAAGTGGGGACAGGAGGCAAATTTTGTTTTTGTTTTTTTTACCCCGTCTACTACCACTAATACTATGTACCCAGAGCCTGGGTGGAGCAGAACAGAAGCCTGGATATTTTGGAAAAATGAAAGCAGACCGGTATAGTTACTATAATAGTAATAGTATAGTATTTTAGTCTCATCAGAGATTTTCATAATTATGCAATAAGACTCAGTTCAACTAATGTTATTCCTTTTAGATTCAGGAGTTCCACGGGCAAAAATTCGCAATTATTATTGCTGCAGATCCTTGAAGCAACAGCCGAGTGAGGGGTGTTTCAATTTTTTGGTAAAGAAATGGTTGATGATCTGCCATCTTACCCGTTTCCCCTTTCTTATGATGGCCATTATGGAAATAAGCTATAAGCTTTATTGTGTTTTTACCCTCGACGATTTCATTGTACGTCGGGACTGCGTAACTGTCTTGTCTTGTGTTTACCTACGTTATTATTGTGAGATAAATCTGTCTTTCTATAACTAGCAGTTACAGAATTGTATAGTTTTGAACAGAAGTGAACATAAAGATATTTCAGCAAAAATATCTTGTCGGAGAATTTAGGTTTTTGAGGGTTTACTCTCACATTTCCACTACAATGTCGCCAGAAGAGCCTTGTCCTCCTCTATACCCAGACACCTCTCTGTAAGCTCACCTGGCCTGTCCTGAAAAGGGAGAGGTTGAAGCTAATTGTACTGTCTATCCCGTGCAAACACAGTGTGTGCGTAGCAGCCCCATCCATGTTTACTGTAAATGGGAGCCTTTGTCGTGTCTGTTTACTCAGTCTTTCACATCTTTCACACTTTAATCCACATATATACTGAAAACCTGACGCAAACCTGTTCATTGTCCTCACAAGTCCTGCCTATAGTTACAGACACACACACACACACACACACACACAGACAGACAGATTGTTTCCTGTTCAACGTGACATAGCTTTCTTATATCTCACCCAAAGCAACCTCAGGTTTTGATCCATTTTTCGATCGTTTGCACGCTCAAACATATCTCATCCAATCAGTTTCCATACTAAGATGATGTCACCGCGAGGTGCATCCAGGGATACTCGCCTACTGGTGTGACAAGTGAAGATAAATGGCAGTGTAACCTTGCCAACAAGTCCAACACCTGGCTGTCAGATTGAAGACTTGATAGCAGAGATATATACAGACACCACACAGTGCTCACGCTCTAAATCCTCACAAATTTGACAATTTCATGTGCTGCTTCTGCTCAGGACTCGCAGCCAAGGTTATTAAACCCCGTCGTGAGCATGACATTAGGAATATATTGAGTCGTAGTATCTCAGAACATCATAAATGCGCTGTTTATTGGCTTGGTCACATGACTACACAGACAGTGGGTGGAGGCTTGCCTGGCCACATTGAGGAGCTGTCAGAGATGAAGGAGCACCCAGATGGTACTTCCAAGCAGCCGCCCAACAAGCCCTGAGGTTATAGGTGGGGTTTGCTCTCTAGTCGTGCAGCTGTATTGGTATGTCACCTGAACTTTTCTCCGGGCCTCACCCTCACAACATGCACGTTTTCTGCCTCAGCGTCCTCACAAACACAATGTGCTCACAGTTTAGCTGCACATTTAAATGGACCAACGCTAACGGCTCTGTGAGGCCGTTCTTTGGCACGGCTAAATGCTAACATCCGCATGCTAACAAGCTTGCAACGCGAATGCTAAAATGCTGACGCTTAGCAGGTACGTTTACCATCTTTTTAAGCGTGTTAGCGTGTTAGCATTTGCTAAAAGTAACACTAAACACAAAGTACAGCTAGCATGGGAAAAGAAAATCCTGATGTAATGAGTTGAGAGTACTTGTAAAAAGGCCGTTGACTGAAGCAGGTGAGTGTTACCATGCGAATGATCACTGAATGGCATTTATTTAATGTTACCAGGAGAAAGACATTGTTTATTCATCAAACCAGTCAACTTTGGTCAATTAGCAACTTTAACATTTTGAGAATGCACATATGACAATGACAACAAAAAGGTTTATGGTCTGTACGAAATAAATAGCAACATTGCTCATTTACAGCTTGGCTGAAGAAAAAACAAAAACAAAAGGGTTAATCTTCATATTAAAAAGGCATACAGATGAGTTTGTGATACTCATGAACTCACTAATTGCTCAACCAAAAAAAAATGCTCTCCTTTTTAAATAAAGCTTTTCAGTTTTAATATGCACCTTCAAGAGCCTGTTATAGTTAAATAAATAGAATGCTTTCCATTTTTAACATGCACATCCAATTTGCCTGGGGAGAGTATTTACACTTCACTGATCCTACTTGTCCTACTAAATTCTCCACTTTTTTTTTTTTCTCCTCTAAACAATTCTTTCTCACCACAAACTCTCATACATACACAAATGTACAGTCACTCTTGCAGACATGCTGCACCTATTTACTATTAGCACAATATCTAAACCTATTGAAAGTGATCAAAATGCTAACGGTGAACATGGAAATCCATGTAGTGTAAAGAAGAAACAGTCCAAACACCACATCTTCACCAGGGGGCGGGGCTTCTTACAAAAAGTTTTAGTTTACAATTGATCATGCACTGTATAAATTCACTGTTATTTGGTTTGAGAGAGTGTAATCAGTGGCTTCAATATCTACTTGTTTTCTTTAAGTGAACAAAGAAAAGAGTAATATCTCCTGTGACAGATAAGCAATCCTACTGAATAATCTCTAACAATATTTAAGTCTTTTCCCCCAGGAATCTTCACGGTCCTACAACAAGTGGTTTTTACTATCTTTGAGTAAGCTTCAGCACATAACCAGGAGCTACTGCAAGGAGGTGTTTCTTCTGTCGTGTCCGTGTTAGTGTAGAAACTCCTGGCCATAGCGCTTCAGGTTGAGATGGGCAGTTTATTCTGTGCTGACGTTTTTTTTTTTTCCGCTCGCTTCTCTTTCATGATGCGAAGTAAGAGTTCTGCATGGAGTAGAGGCGGTCGATGGGGTTCCCCACGCGGGCCTGCATGGAGTTGACTTCCGATGATGCCATGAAGCAGTCGCTGAGGCTGGTTAAAGACGTGTCGCTGTCTATGTCATGGAATGCAGAATCATTACCTGCAGAGAGGGAAGATAGCCGTCAGGATTCAGTGGCAGAGGCGTCATTCAAAAAACCCACCCTGACTATGAAATCAATGCAATCTTGTATTTGAGATTTATGGCAGCGTTGGGAAATTATAATTACTAATAGTCACTTTGAGAAATTGCTGTTGTGTGTCATCACAATCGGGAGAAGTGTTTTGTTAGCTATCATCAAAGCTCACTTTTTGCTGCCCTCGCTGGGACAATTGCGGTCTATGAGGGAGCATGTAAACAAGGGGCATCCTCCTAAAAGATCTGGTTAATAGCAACTGGTTCCGCCTTTCATAAAACCTCAACATGTTATTTCTCTGGAGGGAATAGTTAACTTTATTACACTCTGGATCTTAATGATAGTGTTGCACAAAACGGGGACAGTGATTTGAGACACATCTTTTAATGCCTTGCCAATATTGTTCTTTTCCCCAAACCAAAGGAGAGTGATGAGACTGGGGATTTGGGTTCTTACCACCGAGAAGAACTAAATGGAGGCAAATTATAAGGAAGTTATGAACTTCAGGAAATGGTCCCTCTGGGGCTTGTTGAGGACATCACTTAGAAATGTGTTATTCCAGTTACATCCTGTGCACTAACACTTGATTGACTGACCCCCCCCCCCCCCCCCCCCCTCATTGTTTGCATTTTAATTCTTTCCTGTATCACACAGAAATCAGAGACTTGCTGTTTTCCCATTGTGATTCATTAGCTCACACAACCCTCAATCACTGTTGGGATTGAACTTTTATCTCAAGCTGTCCACATTGACCACATGTTTTACCACCACTGGAAAACATCATCAGTTAACAGGGCATGTCTAAGAACTGGAGGCGGGGAGTTAAAACCATATTAAACAGATTTGAAAATGCACTTCAAAACCCAATAGCTGACGAGTGTGCTTGTGTTATCTCATGTGGGAGGAGAAGCCGGTCGTACTTCTCTGTGAGCGGCTTAAATCAGGGGAGCTGTGGCCTGACACATGTCCCACACTGGGGAGCTATGAGGTTGATCAAGGGACAGGCATGTGTGTGTTTTCTGAAGCAGCAGTGGGTGTGTGTGTGTGTGTTTTTTTTTGGTAAAGAGTTGGGGGCGGGCGGGTGGGTTGGGAGTTGGTGGATGCTCACCATATGGGTTCATGTGGTCCCCGGGCATCTGTGGGGGGGTGAGCCCCTGTTGGAACGGGTCCGTGCTGTAACCGTTCTGATCCATGGCGACCAGCTGCTGCTGCGGCGGAGCCAGCGGTGTGAAGGAGTTCATCATCCCCTCCATCCGATTGGACATCACCTCTGCAAGGCAATGACAGCAAACGGGGGAAAGCCATTACAGAAAATACTATGCAAATGTAAATGCTATGTAAACGCGGCCACGCACAATGGGAGCACACAGAAAGGTGGGGCTGAACAGGGGAAAACCACGGCGATGACAGCATTAAGAGAAGGGACATGTTTCTTCCTTGCAGTTCCCCATACATGCCTGCTAATTTTCAAAAGCTCAATCTCAGTTTCTGTTTTGGACTATTCTTACACCGCCAGAGCCAAAAACAAAACAAAAACTAATACTGATAAAATATGGAGAAAATTAAAGGGAGTCTGGTGCTTGGGAGATAGCTATAATAACTTCCAAATACTGAATACCTGGATTGCTTGCCTGCGTCTGTTAGTATTTCCATGGAAACCTACAGAAGTCCTTCCTGTGGCTTCTCCCACTATTCCCTTCACAAACACTGCTCTTGGCTAACTGACTTGTGAGAGGGACACAAAACTCTTGTGGCTTCATCACTGGAGCCCATCCCCCCCCCCCCTGCACTTTCCTTTGCAGTGGCTTTGCAAAATGACGCCATTCATTTTGTTTGGCTTCCAGACAGAACTTCTAACTTACTATTGATGTGAAGTGTTCTTGTTTACACAGTGACATGTTTGCAATCTGTTATTCAGTGTAATTGTTGAATTTGTTAACTCTCTTTTCGCAACACATTTGACTATACTGCAACACAACAGAAGTGAAGAGAAGAGAAGAAGCTCATGTTTTCTCATTCAGTGTTTTCCATGATGTTGCTGTTAAGTAGTCACCAAGAAGAAGTACTCATGTACGACTTCTAACGAGCTTGATGTCAACATTTAAAACAATATATAACGAAAAAACTTAAAGACCCCCTCCAGACATGTTTTATGACACATAAAAATGATCTGCTTTAAATAATAATGTGTGTCTGTATGAACTTTTTGCACAAAAAAAGATAAAATCTCTAAATACATCAACTCCTCCTCATTGAAAAATCCAGAATCTATGACTACTGTATGTTTCCACATCACACTTACGTAGGTTTCTTACTGGACCATGATTGGCTTCTAGTTGTGATGTCACAAAATTTTCCTTGTACATCCTCGTCTTACACTCAGATTTAAGATGAGCACAGAGAAACTTCCCCCCCTTCAGCAGATTAATGTGAAAACAGCCCTCTAGTGTCAAACGGCGCACGTACGTCATTCTGCACAGTCATGGTCACACAACCGAGCAAAGTAGCAAAAAGAGAAACAGTGAAGGAGGGCTTTAAAATTCTGAAAATGTGAAAGAGAAAAATGTGACTATAGGGCTACTAAACGATATTCCAGAGACAATGAGCTTCCTCTGTGAGTGCGGAGTATGTACAGTAACGCACCTTGGCCAAGTCTCTGAGAATTCTGTTGTTCTTGTTGTTGCTGCTGTCGTCTTGCCAACTTCTTCATCTGAAACGAAGGAGTCAAAGTTGTGAGGAACCCCCAAAACTAACATGCACTCTTTAATTTAAAAAGGATGCTCCTCGCTGTTCACCCTCGGATGAACTGCGCAAAATCTGTATCTGAGAGCACTTCATTGTCAAGTATCAAAGGTTTTCACAAGATAATAATCAGAAAAGAGGAGGGCGTAGACATTTAATGCAAGAGTGAGCGAGATTTGCAACTCCTTGGGCTTTTTCTTTCTTTTTCTTTTTTTTTTTTTACATTTGTGAAAGGAATGCAGTGATAAGTTTAACACACATAGTTGTGGTGATTTATTAGCTGGACTCTGAGATGGAACAAGGCTGTTGTAAGCAGACACGAGATCTAATTCATCTCGCGTTAGCCGCTCTCACCTTAGCCCTCTGGTTCTGAAACCACACCTGCACCACCCGAACGCTGAGTCCTGTCTCTGCAGCCAGCGTCTCCCTCACCTGAAACCATCAAGACAAAAGATTTCCAGCATCCCGCAAGAAAACAACACACACACACACACTGAAATACTTTGCCTCCTTAACATATCCTCCCTGTTTCCCAAAAGGCACACTGCCTCTTTGATTCGCTTTGATTCCAGTGAACGTTGAATGAATGCAGTGGTCTTTTTGGACCTCTTGGTTATTGCCTCTTCAAAGCCTTGGCCCGGGTGCAGCGCCTGTTTTAGGGCCCGGGCTACGGAGGCAGTCCTCCTATCTCAGTATGACATTTGGTGCAGGCGGACTGCGTTACACCAGCCTGCCTCAGTTAACACAGAACAGAATGCTGCTCGCCACTTCAAAGCTCAGCTCGGAGGTGGGGGAGGTTTTTTTTAATTTGAGAATTTTATTTGTGAAACTACTGTAGGGCTTGTGGCCGGCATCTAAATATCCTTTACTCCAAATGCAGACCAGGGAATTTCAAAACAAATGGTTACATTCTCCTCACTAGCAGATTATTTAAGCTTTGTCTTACCTTCCTACAGGGTTTTGAGGACACCTCAAAGGAGGCCTTGAAGGCCCGTCTCTGCTGAGTAGTCAGGATGGTTCGTGGTCTTTTGGGCCTCCTGGGATCCTTCGCATCATCCCCCTTCCCCTGGCCTCCTATGCCTTTCTCCGGCTTGATGTCCAACTCCTCATCGTCACTTTTCTCTGCAGAAAAAGTCATTTTTTCCCCCCGTCTCGTCAGCACAAGCTTGAACTGCCTACACCCTTTTAGCCAGTGACAGTCTGCTGATAAATATATTTTCGCTCTTCCCTGTTCTGGGAGATTCGCACACCACAAGTGCATAATCAAAGGACAGACACATGTGTTTTTGATACTTTGTTATCAATTTATTACAAAAGGAAAAGGCCTTGTGTACGATTAGACGTACAGAAGTCTATGGCTCTTGCTCTCGGAGAGCACATTGAAATATGCACATTTGTCATTGAGCTGGACACTGCGTCACGTGTAATTTATTGCTCTCAGCTTTGTCCGATTTACACTAAATCAATCTCTGATAAGAATTCTACATCAAGTGCAACATGAAAAAGGCAACGCGAGCACATATGGGAAATGCATCTCCCATGACACAGCAAGTAAGTCCAACTCTGAGCTCTATTTCAGACCTTAAAATAATGACAACTTTCATATGGATTGCTAGATTTTCACTGTCAGCAGCAGGATATTACAGTTTTGGGTAGTAAAATCGGTGTAATTTTTATGCGTCTGTCCTACAACATGCCATTAAAAAGAAATAATAACTTGATTTTATTAGATATCTGTTATTAAGGAAATGCCTGTTTATGTTCTTTTACATTAAAGTCAGCTTGCTGTTGGCAGTACACACAATAACTACATATTTAGAACTCTCCAAGAACAATCAATTACTAGATTAGAGTAATTCTAAAATTTAATACACTGATCATGAATTTCTTTGTACTGAAAAGAGCATGAAAACAATGTGAAACGTGTTACCTACACTGTACTGCCAAAATATATCCTCTATTAAGGGCAAATGAATGAATTCATTCAAAGTTACTTAATTCAACATCAGCATTGGAGAAATCTTGTAGTGATTCATACATTTCAGTTGAACCTGCCACAAAGGCCGCACAGCTATTTCAACATAACATGAAAAATAAATGAATGAATAAAAAAAACATTGATTATCCCTCTATGTGGGGCTGAAAACAAGTGTTTCAAATCAAAAGCAGCAGTGTTGTTAATGAATCCTAATGATTCTGGGGCCTAGTGTCTGTAAGGAGAAGCACACACGATGTCTCAGTTATCTGATGTTATCTGATACCAATCTACATTTCTCCGCTGAAAAAAACCTCCATTTCATCTGCCACATGCCGAGGTTAACCTCTGTTCATGTCAACATCTTCTCCATGTTGAAATCAGGAGACTTGCACAAAAGACATGCCTGTGCGATACGCTGGGACACAACCGAACGAGGAAGACGCAGAGCAAATATTCCCACAAGTTGACAAAAGTTGACACAGGCACAGATGTATTTGACAAATTCCCCGCTTTTGTGCATGTCTAAATGTGAGCCAGATGGCAGTGAACAGTGAGGCTTGGCGAGATGCCTCGTTGTGTGTGGAGGCTATAGGCGAGGAACACTAGAGCTGATAAGAGCGGAGGAGCAGGCTTTCTGCAGAAAGGCCCCAAATCCCTCTGTCACTCACCATGATACAGTGATTTAATTCTTTCCAGCACCAGATCCTGCCCACGCATGGAGAGCCATTAATACAGGGTGGCTTGGCTGCGTCCTGTTTCCACTTCCTACTGTATCATAAACCTACTCTCCCCGCTCGAATGAGAATGCTACAAAATCAGCCATTGAAAAGCTGCAGATGGAACCGTGTTAGATGTTTTTACTGCCTGGGCTGCATACAAAAAAATTCTCAGATGTTCCAGCAGATGATCTGGCAAGAGGTTTAAGGACAACTTAATATTGTTTTTTTTTTTTTTCTTTCCTTTTAATGTTACTAACACAGTACTGAAACCAGTTTCAGTTTAGATCCACTATGGTGGATGTCTATGTTGGCTACCACTGTGATGGAACACAGCATACAGAATACAACACCCTGGCGCCATGTGACGATAGCACCACCGTGTTTCTTCTCACTCGTGTGTGAGAGGGTGCGGGGGGGCTCACCTGAGTCTGAGTCATCCGGGCTGACCGAGCTGAGTAAGTCCTTCTCCCTCTCGTAGTCGATCTTGCACAGCAGCTGACCCTCCTTCAGGACAAACTCGTCGCCCTTCCTCAGCTGCCGGTCGCACACGCAGCAGCAGAAGCAGTTCAGGTGGTAGACGCACTCCAGAGCGCGCATCACAAACTCTGTGGGGGCGATTTTCTCCATGCAGCCGCTGCACTTGGTCGCAAACAACCTATAGAGGAAAGGAAAAAAAAAAGAAAAAAAAAAAGATGATGATTGGAGAAAATTGTGATGTTTAAAGCAACACTATGTAACTTCTGAAAGAAGAAATGGAGATTATTTTATAAATGAAAAGTTAAATGCATAAGAAATAAAATGCACCCTTGCTCACTTCAAGGGGTTTTGTTGCTACAGCCTGACTTGGTCTGGTATGACCAGTAGCTTATGGTGGCTAATGTTAGCAAACTTTAGATAGATAATGCTGTGCAGCTACCGTGACTTCTTCTCTACTTGTGCTATTATTGCACTATATTTTAGCATATATACCCTACTATTGCCACCTGTGGCCACAGTGGCTGCTGTTCAGCCAAAGTTACACTTTCAGAGCTTTTCTTCGGCGAGGCGTGTGGCTTTATTTTCTCCCATAGCCTTTTTTTTGACTTGCTCATCGAGGGTTTTTGATGAAGAGTCAAGTTGGCTTGCTGCTCCCGTGGGCAGCCAAGGAGGTGACTCCTTTGGCAGCAGCTCATCTGTTAAAATTTCTGGGGTGGGCCCAGCCCCGCGTCATTCCAAGTGAGCTCAGTCATGGGCACCCAAACCCCCTCACAAATCTAAAGAAAGAGGCCAGATCATGTTCTGGTGCAGTGATCACCGAATCCTGATCATCCCAATCAAGCCTTTGCTGACAATTTACACATTTCTTTCATATCCACGATACTCTATATGCATCAGATACCATATCAGAGACCATGATTCATTGCTGACTACTGGGCTGCCCTCTGCTCTGTCCATATTTCATCTTACTGTCTAATATCATGCCTCTATGGCGCAACACTGCCTCTATCTCCATTTCCTAGACAACACCTCCATCTTCTTTTATATCCTTTCAGGAAGATGTTTGCATTGTTTTATTGGTGACTGAGAGGCATTTAATTCGTTCTCTGTTGTTCGGAAGAAGCCACATTAAATGGAGCAAGGAGGCCGGGAGTGCGGTTGATCTTGTCCAGCCGTAAAGCTGGATTTATTAGTGGCCTCTTTGTTTGCCCTGGTCTGGAAGACAGCTGGCAACCGCCAATCTATTTGTGGTGAACATCTATTTCATTGTGCAAGGTAGGGAGGCAGCAAGAGGAGCAATTGACATCATCTGCTGGTCCGGGACAGGGATGAGCGATAGTGATGAATATAATGTGTAAATATGAGCGGAGGGCAACCAAAGGATGGTTTTGTTATGGTAATGTTGTTATAGGTGCTGATTGAGTACTGATATGGTGTGTGTGTGTGTGTGTGTGTTCACATGTGTAAGTGCATGTGTATGAGCAGCTGTATGCAAGCTGGAAACAAGACAGTGTGGTTTTTGTTGTTGTCTATGCAGCTCTGTAAAATAATTGCTTCACTTCTGCTCATCAGATCAGCATCAGGAGAGCTAAATTTTATGTTATCTTAATTACATCACATCAATTGACAGGTTATTGTACTGGTTTCATCCATTACGATCGAAATCACCACCTTTATCTGGCACAGAAAAAAGCGGCAGTTATTTTCTTTTCAACCATCATGCAGCAGCAAAACAACAGAGATATCAGAAACTGGCACTCCCTGGGTTCATAAAATCCTTTAATCTTTCATTTATTACAATAAGTTAAGAAGATTATTATTCAACTATGGAAAAACCTCGAGGATAATCCCTTGAAAAAGAAATTTTGGCATGTTTCTCAAACAAGCAGGGTCCGAGTTTAAGTGACCTGCCAACCTGGATCTATCTATCTAAACAAACCTCCAAGTTTGGACACTTAAAAAAAAAAAAAAAAACGAAAGGCAAGAACAACACCGCTAATAAAAAAAGACGGGAAAAATTAAAAAGAAGAAGGAAATCTTACATCGACACACTCCTGTAAAGATAAACTGAATATTCAGGGACTTGTTTCTAGTTTTCAGAGGGATTAGCGTGTTACATGCTGGGATCAGGGGAAAAGAGGTGATGAATCTGTCAAGACAAGTTCCCAGCTCTAACTCTAATGTTTAGCTAATGATTGCCGGCTTAAGCTAAGAAAGAGAGCAAAAAGTTGAGGAAATGACTTGTTAGCACGGTTTTGATACGTCCAGGACTCCGCATTCACCTACGACCGCTCTCTCAAATCTTCTCATCTAGATGAAAACATTCTCTTTCAGCCCTCTTTCCTTTCTTCTTTCTCCTCGCCGAGTCTAATCTTGTAAGCCATTATTTTTCTATTTCCCCTCTCTGTCACTTTGCATTATTTTTGCTGCTGTAATTCCTATTCGTCCCTTCTGGAATCTTCCTGTCCTGCTTTGTCCTCGGGTCTAATCCGGACTTTCTGCCTGTTTTCAGTCCCCGGTCCCCATTCTCAGCGGGGTTCAGATGGAATAGCCATGCATGACGCCCCTTCTATGGCAACCACACCTCCACAGGAAGGCAACGGCGACTTTTCGGATGGGCAGAGAAGGCCTTTGAGAAGCTGGCAGCAGAAGTAAATCCTTCTCTAAGGAACAAGGAGAATTAGCAGGGAGCAGTGGACTAGGGATTTAACCCTACCCCTCTCCTTTGAAAGGCACAGTCAGTCCCACTCCTGCGGCTAGCCACAATCAAACAGAGGAGGAGTGGGGAGGTGGCAGTGGGGAGAGGAGAACACAAACTCCCTGAATGACACAAGCAGTGGATTGTGGAGGAGCCTAATCCCACTTTAATACCTTTCCAAGTTCAGCTGCTAAAGAATGCTCTTTAAAACAACACCACTGTGTGAGCAGTGAAGGTTGACCAGGGGGAGGCACGCCATTCAACCTCCCCAACATTACCTGATTAGTGGTTTGAGGACCAGGCCGGTCGGCCAGCATGCCAACAGGAGACAGAGGAGAAGATGTAAACGATGATTTTATATATAGAAAAACATTATCAACAGGGGCTGTTGATAATGTTAGCGGGGAACAGGAGACTTCACAGCTCTCTGTGAAACTCTACTGGGATATTAAAGATATCAAAGTGCTGTAGGTGTGACTGGAATCAAGACTTAAAGTGATTTAGCTGATCATTTACCACATTCTGCCTCTACTTGATCCCAGTGACCCATCCCACTAAGACCCGCATTCACCTAAAATCCACTTTCTGGACGTTCAGCTGCTTGGGTAACATGACTCCCGGTGTCGCAGAGGCAGGCTGATCAGCGCCCTTAAGCTAGTCTGTGTTTAAAAGGCACCACAAAGAAGACCACCAGCGTGACATCCCCACGTCCCAGCCCTCGCTCTTCCTCCTCCCACACCTGAGCGCACAGATCAAGCCATGAGACCCTCCCGTGCGGATCAATGGCCGCATCTCAAGCAAGGGAGAACTGTCAATATTTACCCAGGCCTCCCCAGAACTGGACTCATAAATGAAAAAAAAAAAAGAGCCCATCTCAGCACATAGCTGTCTCCCAGAGGAATCATTACGTCCCTCTTTTTAATCCTGGGCCCACATACCTGTAATCCCCTGTCTGCTCTTTCTTACGTTATCTACGTCTTTCTCCTCCTCTCCGTGACAGATTATCACACTGTTGAGGCTTGTAACGCTACAAGCTGTGTTTTTAGTGAATGCAACAAAAAAAAAAAAAAAAAACACAAGACGAGAACAAAAAAATTATGCATTATGAAGAAGACAAAAGCCAACAGGGACCGACAGTTATTTTGTCTGATAAACACTTCAGCCGAGCCAAGTGCAGCTGAGAGACTTCGGCCTCTCTGCTGCTCTTCTTCTTCCCCCCTTTTCCAGGCACTTTGGAGAACTATGTACTCTCCCTTTGAACAGATTATAGGCAACTTAAAGTGTGACAACATCTTAAGCTCTCACCACATGTAGCCAATGATTTCCCTTCTACAGACATTACATTTAATGCTTCTGCCACCGTGATAAGCATCGGGAGGACTGGGCGGGATAAAAGAAAACCCAGAAGAATAAGAGAGGGAAGGTGGGGGAGGGGGGGGGGCGAGTATGGAGCTGCTTATGGCGCTTGATAATCATGCTACATTTAGCAACACGTGCGGCAGTCTCACCTACTCCCCTTTCGCTATTGAACAACACTCGGAGAAACACCATAACAATTTAGGGAAGAATAGCCCGGGCTATTATGTCACCGCATCCCTTCAAAGACAGAGGGGATGAGGATTATCCAGGCAGCAGCTGTAAGCTATTACTTTGAAGATGGGCTCTCGTGTTTGAGCAGGAAACCTGTGGCCATGCCAATCATTGCCGAGGTGAGAGATGAAGCCTGGGAGGCAGGTCAGACAAGGGCCTCCGGGACGGACAGAGGGGCATGTGGAGCCATCGGTCAAACGTGCGCTGATTTAGTGGCTACATCTCGAATCAGTGTTTTCTCGGCAGCTAAGCGTAGCTGACCAGGATATTTGAAGGTTTCTTTGCTTTCAAAGCAGATGTGAGGCTTGATAGGCGCTTAATAGAACAGGGGAAATACGCTCACTCCGAGAATTAGTTGAAAAGATTGATACCACCGTCCTATTGGCTAGCCGGTTAGCTTACCTTAGCATAAAGACTGAAAACAGGGCGACACAGGTATGTAAAAATTTTAAAGCAATAGTTCACAACCTTTTGGGAAATATGTTTATTTGCTTTCTTGTCAGGAGTTAGAAAGGCACCTCTCTTACTCTTCTGTCTGGTAGATATAAGGACAGTTGGTTAGCTTAGCTTAGCATAAAGACTTGAAACAGCTAGCCTGGCTCTGCCCAAATGTAACAAAATCCATCTACCACCACCTGAGTGAAGTTCAGCGATGTTGGTAGGCATACTTTTGTACAGAGCCAGGCTAGTTTTTTCTTTATGCTAAGCTAAGCTAACTGGCTGCTGGATGTAGCCTTATATTTACCGAACAGATACGAGTGGTATCGATCTTCTCGTCTAACTTACAATGAGAAAGCGGATTTCACAGAGAAGTGTGAAATGAAGTGTCAAACTACTGCTTTAAAGTTTTCACATATTTTAACCAAATTGAATGAAGAGTGGTGGAATCTTGTCCTGTTTGTTGTCTGGAAACACAACAACAACAATAACAAACATATCCGTCTCAAAGAGGCAGCCGAGGTCTCTGAACAGTTGAGCAGCCACTCCTCGGCTCCTCGCGAGACGCACCTCAGTATGTGAAAATTGGTTCTTAGCAACAGTATCAAGAGCTCCAGCTAAAGAGGAACACATTTGATGGCCAGATGTTGAAGGCAAACCTTTTCAACTTTGACTCAACATCATGAAAATTACTTTGTTATGTATGGTCCTGTTGTCCTCTAGATGCGGCAGACACTGGATGTTGACCGCACTGGTTAAAAATAGCATCCTGAATGTAGCTAATACAAGCGTTTGATTGCTTGCAGAGGGACCGATGATAAAAGTAGATGCCAAAGGAAAGTTGCACTTTAACACAATGGGGGTGCACGTGCAAAATTAAAGCAGCTAAAGCGTATCCTGATGCATTCTGTCGCCATGAAAAGGAGGTTAAAACAAACTTTCAGCCTGCACGAGTAGCACAGCACAAAAAAGTGGGACAGATAATTCTGTCTCCGTAAATGATCTCAGTAGCTGACCTTGTTTCATAGTATCAGCATTTCTCTTTGGAGCATAGATTCATGGAGAGTAATGAAGCCAAATAAAAAGTGCCATCCTTCTGATCCCAAGGGCCAGCTCCAGTCAGCTCTAAAAGCTGCTTAATCACCATCCCGTGCTTACTACATTAGCATAATAATGGCCTTTAAATTGAGGCTCTTTGTTTTTTAATTAAACTCCCAGCAGGTAAAAGTAAAACACATTAACGGGAGATGTGTACACCACTAATGGCCCAAAGGTGCCTTCTTCATCACACGGCTCGGCCACAGGGTTTGCTCGTTCCCCGCACTGGAGCGCAGCACCGGCTGCCCGCGAGCTCACAGGGGAGGAATGAGACGAGCTGATTGCACTTGGCATAGCAAAGATAATAGCGGAGACGTGTTCAGTGTGTTAGTGTATGCATATGCACCTGCCCTACATCTCAGAGGGAGCGCAGTTAGTAATAGCTGCTTGAGCACAACTAGAGCGAAATCTGTAATATAAAAAAAAAAAAAGACGCTGGTTACAGTTAGTCTGGAGCGAAGTGTTTCCAGGATCATCTATCCCACACGTCCGCTATTGTGAAAATAAATATGGCCACTTCATTTCTATGGCAGCATGAGCTCCTATGTGCTGGAATGTGCGGCTCCTCAGACTCAGTCCCCGGCCAGACAGACATCCCAGGCATATCTGTACATAACGCTATACTGCACAGCTGCACAAAGAAATCCTAACCCTTAAGTCGTTATTCAAATGATCTCATTCCAGGGGCTGTGTGTTTCACAGATTACCCAACACTTGAAATACAGTTTGGAGAGGATGAGGCATATTCTAACTGATTGCAAGAGCCCAGAAAACAAATAGTGCAAATAGTCTGCATATATCTTTCAGGATTTTCAACTGGTCTACCTTGTTGGTCTCAAACTGTACGCGATAAGAGAGATATATGATAAGGCTACACATGACGCTACATACAGTCGATACTGCGTGTTCATACAAAGCTCTAACAGCAACAGCGGTATGCCGAGAATTGTCTCGCAGCATCAGGCGACCCAGTGCTTCTCCTTCGCATGTATCTGCTAATGAGCCACTAGGAAAACAGCATGGAAATAATCCTCCCCAGCCACACAGGTAGAACAAAGCTCATGGAGTGAAAAGGACAGTGTATTGGGCAGCAGAGGAGGCTAAGCACACATCCAAATACAAGAGTAAGCAGGCAGGCACACACGATGCTGTTTGGACAGCTGGTGTTCCTGAGTATGTAAAATGAGCGCAACATCGCATTTAGGCTCAGTTTCTAGAGCTCAGAACAAACAATACTCTGAGCAGCAGCATCGGCGAGGACATGATGACTGGAAAGATGTATGTCTTTTTTGCATTTTTGTTTTCCTGCTTATTTTTTTTTTTTTTTACCTGTTCTCAAAGAGGAGTTGAGCCTTAAACAAATAAATAAAAAAGACTTGTGAAGCACAGGGCTGTTACAAAGTGCTGCGCTCTGCCTTTTGTCACTCCGGTGAGAGAAGCAGTTTGTAAGAGGCCACCACTGCTGGAGATGTGACATGTTTACAACGCGGTCCCTCTAAAAGCAAGACGCCAAGAACCGAGCAGAGAGTCTCCGGACAGCCCCCCATTAAGAGCACCTGTAAAATCATCTGCACCCATTTTATATATTCTGTCAATGGGGTCTCTCTGCTTGCCCGCCCCTTCCAAGCCAATCTGCGTGAGGTGGAGCAGAGCCCGCCATTAAGGGCCACCGCGAGGGATTGCTGCTCCTGAGAGAGCCGGGAGAACGGAGAGAGTGATGGCTACAATAAGTGTAATGGCTATCACATGTTATAGAGCTATGGCTGTCTATAACTGCCCACAGATACACAAGGTTTATTTATTTATTTTTTTCATTTGTATATGTATATTTTTTTAATGAGAGATCGACTCTGGAGTTGACTACAAGTCGTAACGCTGTCGTGGAAATCCTCTGCAACAGAGATGGATTTCACAAAGAGAGAGAGAGAGCCGTCTTTATTCAGTCGTTTGCAAATGGACCTCTGAGCTTGAGGCACTGTGAGAAGTTCAATGACCGTATCTGTACATATACGCAGCTATCTGCCTCTGTCCGCTGAGAATTACCTGTCGGGAACCGGCAGTTTGAGCGTTTTCACGCGAGGAGCAGAAAAGAGTGTAATAAGACATTTCTGTTACAAATGCTTATGTCACTTTTGGAGGATGACCTCACGTCCAAATTACAATAATTTCTCAAACACTAGATCCAATCGTGAAGTGAAAAAGTAGCGGAAGCGTCCACCAGCGCTCAGACACTTCACTTTCTTTATTGTAAGAAAATAAATGGACTCATCTTACAGATCCAGCGCTGGAATGGTTAAAAAACAACATTTGGATTGGAGGGCTTTATAATTACTATTGACCCAGAGGTTCTGGGTCTAAGAAATAAAACAAACAGTAATATGAGGTGTTCTAAAGCACAAGTCTGCAAATATGCAAAGACAGGGTCTGGTGGAGAGCATCACGCTTTGGCTTCTTTTCTCCGCTCCTAATCTGTGGGCCTACACAATATTAAGACGGCTTTGGAGCCACTTGTGACCCAGCTGTGCACTAATGAAAAATTCCACAGCTCTGTGCAGAGGCCAGTGGAGCTTGACCCCTTTCCACCCTGAACCAAGCAATGTCCATCTTGAGGAGTTTACCAGGGCTGAAAGATACTGGATTAATAGGTAGCAAAGGAGAAAGAGAGACAATCTGGGAAAGAAAAAAAAGAAGCCCTTGTGTGTTTCCCCCTTCTTCTCTTCCTCCAATCTTTAGTATATTGGTGTGAAGTAAAGTGTTTGCCCAGGTTTTAATGGGCAGAGATGATCTGGAGATCATTGTGATGGAGGCTGGTTGTATGAGGGGGGCTCTGTTTACTTAACAGAGATTCAGTCTAAGCCCAAAATTAGTTTGGGGGGGGGGGTGAGGCAACCAGGAATTAGACGTTGTTCACAAGATCCAGATTCATGTGTTTGTGATCCCGCTGCCCTTGATTCTCTGTCTGTGTCTCAACCGAGACAAAAGTCAGAGCTATAGAGGCAGATATCAAAAAGAACACCAAGCGCGGTAAAGTCTGCTGGCTGGATAAAGATATACAGTAATCGTAGAGTAATGGACACCACGTTAACCACTCAGATAAGTCAATAAGCAGCAGTAGTTTTTATAAGGATGTATATGTTTTGGTCTGGTCTGTCTGTCATTATCTTCTCCTTTTCGTTTTCTTGGCATTTATTTATCCGAACTAAAATGTAATTTAAAGAACACCCACTCATCTCCTGAAGTCGCTAACATTCAGCCACACAGATGCATCGTCACGCAGATAACATCTCGAAAAAGAACTATAATGAAAAAAAAAAAAGAGTAAATATGCGCAGTATTATCTGACATGACAGATGGACATCACAATATCCATCATCATACATCGGAGAGCAAGAATTTTAAAGAAGGTAGAGAGGAACAGTTTTAAAATTGCACGCGGCCGAGATTGGATCTCGAAAATCTGGAGATGGCGGCGTCCGAGAGGCCGTGGTAGGATACATCAATTAAGCAGGATCGATACCAAACATTTCACCCAGGGCAACCTCCTCCGTCAACTTAAATTCTCATCCAAATGAATGATAATAACCCACGTCTATAGGAGCATCCAAATCATCGATGCTCTTAAAGCGCCACATACTTAAAAAGATGAGTCCACCTTTAATATCCTTGAGCGTATAGACTACAGAGCTAAATAAGGGGTGTGGGGAGGGGAGGGGGGGGGGAGAAAATGAAAAAGGGAAAGCAAATGAAAAATAAACATTGTTATTGAAAGACAGGATGCTTTAAGACCCGGGGGCCAGGGATTAACATTCAGATTAGCATTCAAATAATATATTTGAATTTCTGATCAACAATCCTCTTCAAAGAGCTAAATCCCAAGATTAGCAGGTGTTATGCTAAAAAGCCGTGTTTTTTTGTCAGGAACGTAGCTACACTAGCCAAACAAATATGTCTTTGAGTGTGAAGGGCTGGCATGGATGTATGGCTGTAACCATGGCGACTGACTGGTAGTTAGGAGCCTTGGAGAGGGGTGCAGTGTTGGAATGTGTCAAACAGACAGAGGGGCGCACACACACCGCAGAGCAAACCAAAAACCTGCTGTTTCACTAAAGACCATCAGCTACATTATGGAGACCACCTACAAATCCCAGGGATCTCTGGGTCGAGAGGGAAAGAAAGGTCACTTTGCATCATCATTGCCTTTTTAAAAATGTATTTTTATACGTTCTTTCCCAATTGGTTTGATTTAAGAGGGCCTGGCCGAGGGAGTCAAACATAAAAGTGATGAATTTACATTCGAAAAATGATGTAAAGCTCGGCTAAAGAATCCCGTTGTGTTGAACTGAATGTGCTCCTCATCCCCATGTTGCTTCTGACCTCATGTAATGAAGGCAGAGAGGTTTTAAAATACAGCAAGCAGCGTTCACGCATACGATAGGCATGTTGTTAAAAGTAACCCAATTAAATTTACCGCAATTTTCCCCGATAGTCTCTTTTATGCATGGAGCTATTAAGAGGCCATCTGCAACGACGTAGTAATATTTATTTCTGATTAAAATTAGAAACTGATTTCTGCTACTTGGAGTTTATATTATTCAACTCTTGCACAAATATGGTTTCCATTTATATTTTCACACAATAAATGTGATATCTGAAATACCTTTTACCCTTAGTGGAACGTAACTAAGTTCATTTACTTAAGCACTGTACTTCAGTCAAAATTTATTTGAAATACTTATACTTTACTTGATTATTTCCGTTTAATGCCGCGTTATACTTCCACTCCACAACAATTCAGAGGGAAGATTTTTATTTTTCGCTCCACCACAGCTACAGCTACTTTGAACACAAAACATATGATGATCTTAGCTCCACCACGACCAAGTACTGTAAAATGCTACTAATAATCCAATAATAAAATATATAACTGTATAATACTCACGGAGACCCACATTTTTCAATTTTATTTTTGATGCTTTTTTGAAAAAGTATATTTCATTTGTATGAAATATATATATACACTCACAGGTTCGAGGGCAAATCATTGTTATATGAAACAATTGTTGTTTTGCTCTTAGTGTCAGCTTTAACAAAAACACCTGCAGCACATAACATTTCTGTAGATAGTTTCATCATTGTTATCTATGATATACATTCCACACGAGGCACAAATAACCCTAAAAAAAGAACAATAAATGAATTGTCTTGGACTTGCTGCAACCTGCGTTGTGTATGTGCGTGTTTGTGTGTTTAATCTTGAAAGGGAAATTCTCTCTCTGTCGCGGCGGCTAATGTTACTGTGAAACTATTTTGTTCATGTCTTAAAGTATCCAAGTGTGCTTTTTGCCCCAGGAGGTCTGGCAGAGGAGTTGTCTGATGCCCTATCTGCTCCCTCTCTCTCTACTTTCCTCTGTCTTTTCCCACACACCCGCACACACTCGCACACCAAGCATTGCTCTGTCATGTGGTTGGTGGAGTGTAAAACCTCATCTCTCCAGCTGGAAGAGAACAGGTTCGACAAAATTCCCTCCTCTCCACGTGCAGCCTTGAAGGCACAGAGTGGAATGGCGGAGCATGGCACGGCACGTCTGGTGTATCTGCATGGCCCTGCGGCGCTTACCTCGAGTCAACTCAGTGGCCTTACCTTTAGTGACTGCGTTATGACCCCGAAACAGAGCACTCACACGGTTTGTTTTGCCTTTGTTTTGGCTCGGGACTCAATAAATTGAGCGGTGTTGTGGCGAAGCTCACGGGGATACAGGTGCCTCGACTCGGATGAGTCATACATATAAAGGCCTGGTTAAACGGCCTCGTATGAATTCTCAAGAGAGTGCGATGCGGCAGCAGCTGTAGTTATGCATATTTGGCTGTGAACAACGCCGATCTCACCGGCGCCCCTGCCACTCATTGTACACATGATCGGGCCGATATGGATGCTTATTTGTCTTCAGACGCGATGACAATGTCTCCCGCCGCACTGACACCCGTGGTCAGCCCTCTCGGCAAGGAAAAAGGCTTGCATTCACCCACCAATTTTACACTCTCTTTAGGTCCAGGAGTGTCTTTGTGTGCTGGGGAGCAGCCCATTCTCCGTGGCTGTCTGAGAAAAGCAGCTGTTTCTATAATGCTGTGGCAGCACTTTATGTTGCAGAATGATAAATGAAGGGGAAGAGGCAGAGCTGAGGTGCAGCTGAAGAGCACACACGCAGAAACAATGGCATAGGAGGGTCCGCACACTACATGGATATGCTCTCTACACCTCTCTCTTTCAGCCTCTGCCTCTCTGTTGCTCCCACACACACACACACACACACACACACACACACACACACATACACTCTCGCTCTGCAGGTTAGACTCCTGGAGCTCACCCATAGCCAGAGGTTATGAGAGCGTGTTGAAGCAAGGGGGGGGCTAACAGACTGACACGTCCCACCAGTCCCGGTGCAGACCCAGGGGAATGAGAGGTTGCGGTCGCTGTCCCACCGGGACCTGTCGCTCCTCTGTCCTCGGGGCAGTCATCTTCCTTTCCACCACCAACCTAATGACAGAGCCCCGAGGCCTCATCACTCCACCCCCACCAGCCTCCACCACCCCCCCCCCCCCCTACCCTTCCCAGCTCCATGCTCCTCTCTCCCTGTTGTCCTACCCAGGTGCCTGTCAGAGGGGTGTCTGCTCTGCGACTGGTGTAGCCGTCCACATAAAGGCCCCCACCACTCCCACCGTGCCTCCTCCCCATGGCCCCGGGCTCAGCCTTTCATTTTGAAGTGGCGCAGGCCAGCTCTGCACCAGCCTGGGCCCTCGGCCTGCAGCCTGCTCCATTGTTTGGCTCAGAGAAAGACTATTATTTCAACTCAATTTACTGTGAGTAAACACTGAGTGATAAGGCCCCCTGTCCTATCCCTCACACACACACACACACACACACACACACACACACACACACATGCTTCTCTGATCCCTCCCTCCCTCCCTGACCGTGGGCTGTAATATACACTGCCAACAAATCACTGCTCTCAGCCCATTGCTATCACTGGCTTTAGAATGGAGCTCACTAATTCACTTTCCAACACAGATCAGAGGACAGGCCTCATGTGTTTCAGAATATGGCTCCACCACCGTGCGGCATTTAAAGGGCTTGTGGCCCTATGGTGGACTGTTATAAATTTTAAGCAACAGCATTCTCACATCTTTACCAGACTATTCACATGCGAAAGCTGTGCTAATCAGACATAAATATGCAAAGATCTAAACTGTGAAACGGTGCTGCGGCAGTTTATTAAAATACAGACTTTTAATCATTTTTGGCATCAGTAATATCAAAGACGGGCCATATGATGAATGGCTCGTCGGCTCAGATGGACCAGTTGAGCTCAGAATAATCATGATGGTAGCTTTTTGTGTTTCCTAGACAATAGACACAGAGTGACTCGTGACTCACAGCTGCAGGAATGAGACACCGTGGCCAAGTGTGTAGTAACGGTAAGACCTACACGCAGCCAAAGCAGAGAGGGAAATTCTTCACAGATAAATGTGACGAGAGAGTGATTTTCCAGCCTATAGCACCTCTTTTGCTTTCGAATAAAAAAAAAAAAAAAGGCAGAATACAGAGCTGTTTGTTCTGTTTTTTTTTTTTTTCTCTCATTGTTTCACCACAGAAAAGCCCTCGATCCCTCTTCTGTGTGAGGAACTGTACTATGTCTTAATTACCCGGAATTATCAGCCGATTTTAAATAGCAGTCGTTTGCACTGTCTCCGCCTTATGTGGCTAATATAATTATTCTGAGCCTACTTTATCTTAGGCAGAAAGAGGCTGACACAGTAGCACAAACTAATGTGATAAAAGCTTAGCATATCACGGCTTGATGCGAGGATTTTAAAGGTAAGTGTTTATGACAAGGTAATAATGCCTCATGCAAAAGGCTGGCCCGTAAATTGGTTAGTTAGGGCATGATGGATGAGGGGGAGCCTAACCTTATTTCCAATAGAGCCTCTTGATTTCTAGAGCTGAGGATAATGAATTTGATTTAATTAGACCATCCCTCATCTAATTAAGAGTGGGAGAAATCTGACCCTGTGTGTAGTCTTAAAAACAGACACCGCTTTGAACCATGTGGACACATCTCAACAAAGACTGCCAATTAAGCGTTTTGGAAGAAAAGAACGCTTTGTTAAAGAGTCGTCACATTAGCCACAAACCCTATTTATCCAACCCATCCTTCATGAAATAAGTAACAAAAACTTAATCAATTAAAAAAATTGTTATTGTGTGAAATAAAAACAAACTACCAGGCCATTAAGAATGGAGTTGAGAAGATGGGGCTGGGGATTAGACAACAGCTATAAAGGTCCAATTAAAGTGATTCATCATCAGATTATTAATGAAGCTTGTGAGGGTCCTCTGCAGTATTGGTAATGGGCTACTTGGCCTATCTCTCCCTACACCCTCTGGGTAGACCTGCTCCTTACACTGCCAAGGTAATCTCTTTAAAGGCCACGGAGATCCAGCCCACCTGGCCCCCAAAGGCACCCTTGCGTAGCTCACCACCGCCTGCTATACTCTGCGCTTCACCTCACAGGCTTGACAACTCTCATTATGGCTCCAACTTTTCTAGGCTTCACCTTGGAGAAAAAAAAAAAAGAAAAGAAGAAAAACTCTCTCAACTTGATCATTCTGACAGCCCCGGGTGTTGTATTTGTCATCCTCTGACTAACTGGACGTGCTCGCGAGAGAGCCGGGTATCTGAGCAGAAAATGATGTAAAGTCTGCCTCGTCCAGAGCCATCGTATCCGAAGCCAGCTCTGATTTGCTTCGGGCTCTGATGATGTCCGTGGGTGTGTGCGGATAAAATATCTCAAATCAGCCATTATTACCGCATATGCTAGAAAGCCTTACAATACTTATCATTGGCAGTCCATCTCCTAGTGCCCCTTGCAAGCCGAGCTCACAATACACAAACCCATATATGCTTAGCTAGCCAACACACTGCAGATCCAATTACCTGTAATACACACTTCAGTTTATCTCACGCCCGGTCATTATCTAAATTGCCGACATATTATTAGGGTACCTGCTTGAGAGGTTTGAGTGTGTTTCTCTTTGTCTCCTAATAGGGCCCAAAGGGAGTGTAGTTTTGTGCGTAAAACCCTCTGCAGGCCGTGAAGGAATGGGCTTTATAACCGTTTTCCAAAACAGAGGCATGCGGGGAGCACAGAACGCTTCACCATTATGCACCAAACACAAACGTATCTGTCATGACATGGTGAGTGGTAGAATCAGGAGATTAATTACGTGATTGTAGAGAAAGGAGCCCAGCCCGCAGTCAGAGTGGTCCCTCATTACATTACCCCGGCCTCCAGAGGAACCCAATTGACTTCAGAGGCACACGGCTCCTCCACAGAAGACCCACACTGATTGAGAAGTGTGACAACTATTAACGGTAGATTTTCTGCATGGCCTCAGTGGTAGTAGTGCTACTCTGGTGTAATTCCAGCAGGCAAAAAATCAAACCGCTGAGGTTAAAAGCCTCTTTTTGTGTCTGCATCCCTAGCAAATAACTCATTCAGAGGGTGATGATGAAACGAACGTAGATTTTGGATTCAAATGACACTTGTATCCTAAATTCTCGTCATTACAACCACTCAGCATTTAAGGTTCCTCTTTCTTGACTCAGAGATTTGATTTTCCAGTAAACTCCAGAGTCTAAGTGAGCGCAGAAAAAAAGCAAATTCCTTAAAAACCATGGATAATCCTGCTGCTTTTTATTTCAAATGAAGCTGCTTCTAAAAGCAGTAGAGTGCGTTGCTTTTGACCGCCAACATTCCTCTTAAGATCATAGATATTAAGAAAAAATAATACTCTAAGAGGACAGAACCTCAAACTGCAATCGAGTGAGCGTATTGGACTGTTTGGCCATTGCATCTACAGCTTGTGCAAAGACTCTCCTTCTACCTTTGCTTAACAGTCAGCCGTGTTTTGTTTGATGCTGGCACTTATTTAATGAGCAGGCCAGCCCTGAGACTGTCACAAGCCCACAAAGGGAGAACTGAAGGCCAATCACGCCTCCCATCATTCAAATTATGTCCATGCAAGTGAGATGTACTCTTGACACTGGCCGCTCCTCCGAGAGCTATATATGCAATTGCAGAATAGCTGCGGCTGAAAATGTCTCATCCATAGGGACGCTCACAAGCAATAACACACCATATGAGAGACAGACAGCTAGATTGAATAGAGAGACAGCTAGACAGGCAGAGATCAAGTCCAATCCCGCTCCCGTCATCTGGCTGTACGCTCACAGGTCAGGCTTAGCTAATCTAATTCCTTGGGCTTTCCCACAAAAAGCCAAGTGCCACTCAGGAGAAGTGGCAGGGAGAGGGAGAGAGAGGGCTTGGGAAGTGGATGTGGAGAGGGCTGCTGGTGGTGGCGGTGGTGGTGGTGGGCTTGAATAATTATGAATCAGGGAGCTTAACCTTCTGGGGAGTTAATTTGAAGAGCACTGGGGATAGGGGAGTGGGACTCTTTATTTCCCTGGGGTGCCCCTAATGCCATTGTGAGGGAATGGAGAGATCAGGACACGCAGCAATATCGTGTCTGTTAGCCACCATATGACGAGCTGACCCCGGAGCCTGCGCTCACAATCACACCTGCCGTCATCAGGGCTAATTTGTTAAACATATCAATAGCGCTCTGCTGGCCTTTTCTCTGCCACACCGGACCATTGATTCATCCACCGCACTGAGTGACAATGCCCGACCCCCCTCGTCCTCTGCACCAACAGACACATCGAACCACTAGCGACCTATGGGGCTGCACTCTTTCTGCAAGACACGTACAAGAAAAAAAAAGTGGGATGATAATTAAAGCGCAAGTAAACACATCGATTTAATATCTGTTGGTAAGTCTTGCAACATTCGCTAAAAGCCAGTTTACATCCATAACATATTTCTTTTGCCTCCATCGGCCAGCCCGCGTGCACGGTAAACACAGAGAGAGAGACACAAACCAAAGGACAAGGGAAGATAAAGAGGAGATGGAGGCACAGACCGAGGGTTAGATAAATCACAGCATGCAAAGAAATGATACTTTGCTGCCCTTGGCTCTGTGAGGGCTGCGAGCTGGAATTCTTTTATTTGGAGCGGGGCCTCTGTCCCAGGCTCTCACCGGGAGAGTCTCCTGTCATGTTTGAAAGCATGGAGGTTGAGAGATTGGCTGGCTAGCTGCTGGCTGGCTGGCTGGCTGGCTGGCAGAAAGAGCCTGTTGTGTGGCTGTGGCAGCAGCAGCAGCAGCAGCCTATGGCAGCACAGACCCCGACATCTGGATCCAGTTTGCAGGGAGCACACTCAGACAGGCCCGACTCTGCCAAGGGGAATCTCAGCCCTTTGATTCCTCCTCCCATGGCCCGCTCTAATTGTCATCCCTCATTATTTAGTCAAAGGTGGAGGGATGAATCATAAACTATTACAGAGAAATGACATTTCCTGCTCCGAGAGAAATCCTCCTCTGCCTCGCTCCCCCTCTCATCTCAGCTGATAAGGACAATGAATTTCACACAGGGCTGGAGCACAAACACCCCTCGTCTCTGCTCGTATCATTAAGATTTGGCCGAGAGGGTCCGCGTTCTTCTGAAACCACAAGTGATGCAAGAGGGGACGGGAGAAAGTTGCAGCTGATTTGACGACAGTCCTCAATTGGATAGGGGATCTTTGCTGTCAGGAAAATCTTTACAAAATAAGGGCTTGCGTTCAAACTGGGCCTTCACAGTAGCAATTGCAGGGATTACTGCAAATAAAAGCAATGTGTTTTCTGTTGTACAGGACATATGGCAACACTGCAGAGAGAGCCATAAAGATGTGTCTGAATTAAGATTCTCATAATTTATAGCTCATAGACAGAATTATAGCAGAGTTGAAAGCGTGCGGAGCATCTTCAGAGGGCTTTCACACTGTCTCTGTCACTGCTCTCTTATCTAATAGAGATCTAAACCTCAAACTTAACCCGTACTGCAACTTTCACGTATCAGTTTGGTCCTCTCGTTCGAATCTGCCTCAACAAATAAAATCATCATCATCATATAAATTCCAAGAACTTAATTGTGCATCATTTGGAAACGCACCAAAGTAATTAGTTGATTGATTGAAGAGTAACCAAGTGAAGAAAAGAGCCATACTCGGCCCACAAATGACCGTATTCTAATTCAATAATCCAGAACAATTTCTGAATACATTTCTTTTTACTTCACCATTAGATCAAGGCAGAATGAATGTGATATTACAAACACACAATAACTTAATATGCGGTCGGTCTCATCGCGGCGACAGCCGCGTCTAGCCGATAATGTGGGCCGTAATGACAGCTATGTGTCTGTGCGCGGCAGAGAATAGGTTTTGTTGATCTAAAGTAGATCACAGAGGCAGAGCTGCACTACCTCTTTGCCTTTGATATTTCCTTTGTTTGTTTTAGAAACTCAGTGGTGTGTGAATGCGTCCCGTGCTCTGGTGTTTGAGTGCGAGACGTGCCCTGTTCATTACCCCTGAAGTGGAATGTGCATTCTGCTTTCTCTGACACATGACAGCCGACCGTCTGTCATCAGGCAGCAAAAGAACTGGCGTGATGACAGATCACTCAAATCCTTTTAAAAGGGACATTTTTAAGGATCATTGTATTCTAATCTGAAACGGAGAGGAAGTAGTGTTGTGGGATAAAGCTCTCCTCTATCAGTGCTTTCTCAACCGGGACCGAGCCTCAGCGTCATGTACTACTTACTGTACATTTTCTGGAACACTGCATGAGAAAGATGCGTATCAGCCCCTTCTCTCTTACACTGCTTTGACTCTTCTTCTCACAGCGGCCATCATTCACTCACCACCGGCTAGATGAGCCATTTTTCCTACTGAATGTTCGGCCTAGCTTCAGATTAAGCGGTCTCTGATTTCGGCACTAATTGTGCACGTCCACTTAAGAAGCTGACAGCTTGGCGAATGAGGAGGCTTGCAGGCCTCCGCGGCGCGACACTCATCCATCACAGCCTAACCGATTGCATCCCTCTGAAGGCTCAACACGCTAACACCATTAGCTCTACTGCTGGGCATCTAACTAGCACATCACTCACACAGCTACATGCTAACAGCATTACAGCTAATGCTGCCCCTCTAACTAACACATCCGTCATAGGGCTAGAGATCCTACGGCTCTACAGGAGCACGTGGCACCGCACTGTCTCTCTCCGAGACAATCACCCGCATTATTTTGCCTCTGTTACTTCTGTTGCTCGGTTGCTAATACCCTCATTTGTCTCTGAAGATGCCGAATGCCACTGAAAGAACGCTGTTTTGATTCTGTTTCCTTCTGCCCACAACAGATCTGGGCGTACGGTTGAATGCGCATGCCTCTGTGAAGGGAGCCATTCAAATCCGATTATGATTTCATATTTCACAAAGACAGTACACCACTAGGATGATTTTTAATTAGAACCAGAATCAGTAAAAAGAACGGGGCATGGAGACAATAAAATGAGGAATGCATTCATCCATGCGATGATTCTCTAGCTTTATTTAAGATCTGTGCCAATGTGCTAACAGCATTAATGAAGTTATAAAGAATTATGAGGGGAAATCAAATTTGCCTCGCCACTTGAGCGCCACTAAAATGCCAAACAATAAACTACCAGATTGCAAATTAGATCAGTAAAAATATCAAACACATTGCGGTGCAGGAAAATCCATAATTGCATTTAGTGCCTGGCCTCTCCCTGGGGAAGAGACACTAAAGATCATCAGCAGGCTACACGGGAGCCGCTATTGACAGAGCGGTAAAAATCGACAGGCTAACTAAATAAACACTCCAGGCTCCATTAAATATTCAACGGCTGAGATTTGACAGTCTAGCGTGCCTGCCGCTCCCCATCGCCTCCATTGGCTCCTCTCTGCAGCACATCTTCTCCCTGTCTCCCCTCCTCCTGCACCCCCCCTCCCTCTCTCCTCTCTTCCCCCCTCTCTCCCCCGTGACTCCTGACAGCAATAAATGATGCGGTGCCTGAGGGCGCTGCTCCAGTGGGGGACCTGGAAGGATGGAGCAGGAGAGCAAAAGAAATAAAGGGGAGACAGCCTATGACCAATGGCCATTAACCAAGGGCTGAGACAGGGCCCTATGACATCCTCTGACACCCCACCCCCTCAACACACTCTCATTCTCTCAGGCGGAGCCACACATGCACATGCACTGTTACAAACCTGATACACCACAGCCTCCTCTCTCCATTTTGTTGTTTACGTTCTAATACCACAAAGACAGCTGAGCCAGGGAGCTCTGTATATATGGAACAGTTGAAAGGTGGTTTCCTCTTTCATTCTGCAAACTTAATCATAATCAAACAGTTTATCCCGTGTGTTTGAAACAAAACTGGCACCTAGAAGGAGGTGAGAAACCCCTCTCACTCAGATGCCATCCAAACTCCTGCAGCCCCTTGACAAGATCATATGCATTCATCTGCTGTGGCAAGCCTGAGCGAGGTTATGCAAATGAGAGATGACAGTGTTATTGTGTGAGGAATATCAATGGAGTAATTACTGTTCCATGTCGGGCTATTGGCCCTACGCTGGTGCGCCCAGCCAGCGTGCTTCATTTCTCAGCCGCCCTCTCGGGGGAGAGATGAGCGGCGTGCTCTGGAGAGCAGAGCTAATAATGGCAGCACGGATACAGGCAGGGCTTAGACGAGCCCCGGGGTCCTGAGCCGCAGACTGCTAAACGTTGCAGGGGTCTCAGGAGAGCCCCCCAGCAAAGATGAAATGATTAAAAAACCACCCAACCTGACTGACAAGCTGACCGGCCACCTATAACTCTTTGTGTGGTGGGTCAAAACCACCAGTGCTCGCTTCAATCATAACAGCGGGTGACCTTTTTGGACATTAGCTGGCTGCCTGACAATGATTCTTAGTAGAGAGTTTGAGAGAAGAAGAAGAAGAAGAAAAAAAAAAGAAAAAAAAGCAACACTGGCAGATGAGAGGAAATGTTCCAGGTAGCTAACCAGCAGAAATGTGCCGCACACACTGAAACGCACGTTTTTAAAAATGAATCAAATGGATTGAAGGGATGATTTCTAAATCAAAAAAGCGCTAGAGATAGGTAAACACAAAATGATCTTGTAAGCACTTTGCTTCACTGACACTGTAAGATCCTAATGATCTGGTCTGGCTTCTTCTTAGCGTCTTGGCAGCCGTCCAATAAGCAAACTCCTTTGGCATGTAAGTGCCATCAAATTTAAAGCTCAAATTTGTTGGGGTGTTTAACAAAGCACTCTCTTCAACACGCGAAGATGTCAACTGCCTGTAACGTGTCAACTTTATCATCTTTTACCTGTGAGGGATTGTCTAATAAATAAAAAAAAAAAAGGCTAAGAGGCCACAAGTTCAGCTGATGGGGAGAAGACAACGCGAGGAGAAACTTCAAAGAGTGACGGCTGGTACAGGCCCCGCAGCGGTGAATTAACATACCAAGCAGGAGGAATGTTTTCTCCCACACACCTTAGTGAAGCAGCAGCCTAATCAATTTCACTTTCTGACGGAAAATCTCCAATTCCTTCACTGTGTACTCGCTCATAATGCAAAGAAGAAATTAAGGTTTTAGACAAAAGCACTGAATTCCGTGTGCATTCGGTGGAGCCGGAGATACTAAATGTTCCGTTTCTACATTTTATAAAGTAAACTGAGCAAATTTCTCTCACCTCAAGAGTCATTTTTTGTGTATTATGTTTACTTGCGTATTAATTATTTAATAAGGATACAAATGACTTTGACAATTACTTTCCATTAACATATTAGGGTTAAATTTGAAGGTGATGGCACGCCATCTTTGATTCTTTATGCTTTGCCTCTTTTAGTTATTCATGGTGAATCGAGTTGTACCAATACTGTTATATTACTATTATTAGGGAGAGTCTTGCAGTTTTTTTTCCTCGTCAAGGGGAGGGTCCAAATAAAATATTAATAACACCCCCCCCCCCCCCCGCCCCCAGTCATTTTCATACAGTCCCTCATAGTTTTAGTGCTACAATGCAGAAAGGACTGATGTTTTAACCTAAACACCAGATAAAATCGTATAATCCCACAAAACTACAACTGTCCGCACCTTCTCATATCTGTGTCAGGATCGGGGGCGATGAGCTTACAAGACAGGGGCCGGATGAAAAAGGAGGTTCATGCGTTGCACTTGTACCTTCACACCATTCATTTCCAGGTCAGGTGCACCTCTCACATAGTCCAGACACCTCATACATCTTGCAGGCAAGGACCGGCTTATCTCCACACTTATCTCCCAAGTAATAATTCCCACTTAAAGCTGCAGCCTCAAGCAAATGACCGAACAGGACGGGAATGGCAGGCCCGGGTGGTACACCACTCCCACTCCCTGCAAGGACTCCTACAGGCTACACCGACCACTGACCACTGTGGCAGGCGCTCATGAAGCGGCCAAACTCCTAAAAACCTGATTAGAATGTGAAAACACAAGAAAACCAAACAAAAACAAATATATGATTTAACTCCCCTAAGGTCTAAAAAGTGAAATGTATTCATTCACTTTGCCCTGGGTGTGGGATTCAGGAGGGCATTTGTGAACAACCCAGCTAAAACAGTCAACTCAATCAGCCATTCCCGGTCGACGAGCACCAGAGAGAACCCCAAGCTGAGCCATACACAAGCCTCTTGTCTGACGCTAACATACTTGCTGCTGAGCATTTCCCCCACAAACCCACAAATTCACTGAGAATGAAAAAGTCGCACACGATTTTCATCCAATCAGCATCTCCTTTCAATCCTGGACAACAAGGAGAAGAATAGCACAAGAGCAATATATATAGTGCCAAAAAAAAGATCCGCTTTATATTTGTGGTGTGAAATCTCAAATGCCTCCCTCCCTTCCTCGCTGCCATTGTTCTTTTTACTTAACTGGCCTGTTTTTTAGTCTGTTTTTTAACAGCAATAAAGAACAGCCTGACAGAAATCTGCCTCTCCCTGACGTGGTTTCTAGATGTCATAAATCTGATGACTAACTGGCTGTTTTGTTTATTATTCCTGTTTCTGTGCTTAATGTCCTTTCAACAGAGCTTTGATCCTGCTAACCTTATGGATCCTCACCATAAACACTTACCTTCTGAAGGCATTTTTATCACCCCGAGGCTCGATGCCAGGCATCTGTACGGAAGTGCAGCAACAGATAAACTTGCCATTTACCAGCAAGGGCAAAGAGGACAGCAGACTCTCTGAGCTCAATGTTTTAAAACTCCTCCATCACCCTCTGGTTACGGTTTTGGACTTTTGTGGGCTGTCGATTTGGCATGAAGAGATATAATGCATGTCTCTTTATCTATTCTGCTATTTCAACATGTGACTATCTCACTATAGTTAATAAAAATCACCACAAACCCTCATGTTTTGGGTTGCAAATTACAACTCTGATGTCATTGTAGACCATAAGAACATCACATTATTCCATTATTCAAGCTGGTACAAATATGACTGATGATATAACTGATGTCCATGTCCAACCAGATATATCAAAATTCATGCTATTCTCTGGTAAGATACTGATTATTTTGATCATATTTTTGGAACTCGCACACTCAAACCCTGCATGTCTGAGCATACATACAAAATACACAAACCACCCGTGAACACTTGGTCGTTGCCAGTGATGTTTCTGTGAGCAGGAGACCACAGGAATTGTTTATCACTGCGGATCAGAGTGACTAATCAGAAGCAGGCTGTTTCTTCTTGAACCTGTGCGAGGTCGAGATGTTTCCCCATCCCACACTGAGACACGTACGTGCCACGGCATGACCTACCCCTCCCCTCCTCCTCCTCCTCCTCCTCCTCCTCCTGAGTACCTCACCAATTCTGGTCCCAGCTCCACAACCAAAAGGGACACTCTGTGATGTTCTGCTGTCCCAGCAAGACTACAAACAGCCATGCTGTAGGGTAGCAGAACGCGGGGGAACCGTGCCTTACTCAAGACAAATGTTCCCTTTCGTTCTGGTTTATTTATCCCACCCTTAATCTTAATAATTAGCAGATAATGCATATTCTTTCCACTCTTCTCTCTCAGCCATGAGTCCATACTTAAGTATATCAAAGAGGCAAATGAATAATTACGGTAAATAAAAAAAAATAAAAAAACAGAGAAGGGAATGAAATGTGATTGCTAGGCAAAGTAAGAGTTTCCATTAGCATTTGCCAAAGTACCATTAAATGTTATGGGCACATCAAGGCCCACAGAGCACGTTGGTCAGCACAGTGGGAGTATGACATCTTACACTGTGCAGGGCCTCATTCTGGACCATGCAGACAGCTTCAAAAGAACTTAACCGTCAGGAAAAACAGTCTGTAGGCCTAAACCACACGGCAAACGCACCACTCACAACAAGATAAATGCTGAACCGATTTACCCTGGAGGGGGTGGGGGTGGGGGGGGGTTGGGGGGGCGTACTGCTCGATGTATTATACTTAGTTACACAACATTTCTTTGGTATAAACAACAACAAGCCAATCATAATATCCAGACGAGGCCAAACGCTGTTAACGGAGAGAAACAGGCCGACTTCTACAGAAATAATGATCCAGAGCCAAGGCACTGTGATAGAAGTGATGGAGCTCTGTTGCCCATGAGGGATGTTTCAAAGCCACTCGAACGCTTGTCAGTGCAGTTTATTACTTCCTTGAAATATCTGTGAAAGAGGAACCATTGAGCAAAAGAAAACTGTTTAAGAGCTGGGGGTGTAAATCTCTTTTAATGCTGCTGATCCCTGTGTTAGTGCCGCTTCCACAAACCGCTCGCTGTTTCTCCTTCCCTACGGTTCCCTCATTACGCATCGTCTAGGAGAAATGGCTACCTTTTCACTTCGCCTTCTCAAATATTGCAAACTATAAGCGGTTTTCTAAGTTATAACTGCAGGGGCTGTGTCTGCCAAGAGTCTGTCGCTTGTACTTACCCCCCCCCCCCCCCCCCACCCTTTTATTTCTGTGGCTGTTGGTTAGGAGAAGCCATGTCACAAAGCCAAAGTTGTGACATACAGAGGCATGCTGTTGTAGTATAAACTTGATATGGATATTTGTGATACCGCAGGAACATCTAACAGTGGATTCTGATGGCTACTGGATGACTAACGTTCCTAGACACAATGTTCTTTTCTGTGTATTTTCTTTCAGTGAGGATAGATTTTGACAAGAGTCCCGAAGCCCTCCACTTCTCCCCCCAGGTTAGGTTAGTTCCTGGTGGGATGTTTTTGTGCGGGGAGGCCACCTCTCTTTCTTATCTTCCTGTCATCTCTGTGGGACGGCAGGGCACGACTCCTTCTCTGGCTCCAGAACCACAGGCTTCCCCTGGACACCAAACCGCCGCTCCACACTAGATGTACTCTTTGAGAGGGTGGTTGTTTAGGGTGTGTCAGAGCTTATTAGCGCCAGAATGTGTGAAAAAACCAGAGCTGGACGAAACAGTATTTGCAAAATACGTTTTTATGGGTTGTTTCGCTTGTCTTAAGTGCCAGCAGCGCGGGGTTTTACCACATGAGGCAGAGCAGGCGGACAGAACACTTGGACAATCACAAGGAAGTATGTGAAGGTTAATTTGCTCTTTTTGTGATCAACAGCTGATCTAACACTCTCTGAACTTGGTAAACCACATCCCACTGCTATTTGGAGAAGGGTAAAATAAATGACACTGAACAAAACTCACATCACCATTCTCCTACAATTATGTTTGGGAGGAAGTTGGTGCTTGTGTGCATAAATATCATATTTCTACCCCCTAAATCGGTGGTTCCCAAAATTTTTGGTCAGATGCCCTCGCACAGCCCCGTCAGATGAACTCAAGTATCCCTTTATTGTTCAAAATCTGTTCATGTGAATAGATTTTAAACTGAACAGTATTCAACTATTAACGATACAAAAGTGGATGTAATAGTGGATATTACAATATTTTTCCATACGATTGAATTGTCAATGTTTAGGTTGATTTGGTTAAGTTTGCATTTGTAGTAGCAGAAGCTGGACTTTTTTAGCCACTCATCTATTACACGCGTATCCATTACTTTTAGCTACTTCGACCATTTATCCATTAGCTTTTCCAACTGTTTATCCATTACGTTGACCTATCTGTTTTGAGCATTAACGATATTAGGCTACATAATTAAAATTGACTTGACGTGACAAATTGACAATTTATCCATTATTTAGCTATTACTTTTAACCAACAGTTTCAACTTCTCTGTTACTAGCTTCCATCCAAATGTGGTGTTCAAGCGTCGTAGCTGAGTCAATATGTGGACATATTCTTTTAGTCAAATTGTAATTTCTGTTCTATTAAATTACTTGAGCTACTCGACAATCTTACCACGTGCACCCTGGAAACTGCAGAAGTGCCCCTGGTCGGGTATCACTGATCTAAAGCACCATCACGTGACCCTTAACACTGTTTACTGCCTGTAATGAGTCTTTAGTTGCCCTCAACACATAAATATTAGTAAAATACATGCAAACAGAAGTGTATGTAGTTAATAGGCGATTACACAATTTGAAAAGGAGAAAGACAGAAAGCACTACTCATTCCTATGTATAAGTTGTGGTGAGGCTAAAACCTATAATAAAATCATGAATGGCAGCATGTGTGTAGATAGTCCCTCACATAGACATACTTGTGGCCAATAAGAAAAACACATGCTGCGTACTGAGGCACTGAACCTGCATGCAGCATGGAGAATGTTAATAAGGATTATGGTCGATGGACTTATAATATTCGTTGCGAAGGCCAAGCGTGTTTTGCCTCTGTCTTTGAAGAGGCAGAGGCTTCTGCCAAGCAACACCAACTTTCATGTTTATGTTGAAAAAAAAAACGTCTCTCTGTGTCACACTTAACTAGAAGAAAATGCAGCTTAAATAAGCCGGAACTCTCCAGAGTAACAGATAGAAATTCCTTCTCTGTCAGACAGAACGGGGCTGTAAGTGCTGTAATAATTTTTCTAACATGTAAGCCATAAAGAGATGCTGATGCCAGAGAGTGCGCTGTGACCCTGCCGACCTTGAGCCTGCTGCCTGGCCTCTGGTTAGTGTAAGCAGCATCCAGCTGAAAGCTAGCAGAAGCCTCCATGTGTATATGTGATGTTTCCAAGGAGAGATGGACCAATTAATCTGATTATAGTCGCAAATCCTCCGACATGTGTAGGCCCGTCTGCGACCATGTGCAGTACAGATGTGAGTCCATGTGTGTGTAAGTATGTATGTACCTGTGTGTGTGTGTATCATATAATGTGATCCACAGACAGAGTGAAGGTATGTCTCCATGCGTTTGCGCAAACTCAGAATCTTGGCAGAGAGGCTATATGACACACAAGATTTATGAAATATCTTGAGTGACATTTTGCAAACATTTATCAGTCTTTCCAGAAAAAAAGATGGTTGCAAGGGAGCTGTAACTGTATGCAAATACACGCTGTGGGTGAGTGGTTGCTCCTCGGAAGTCAGAAAGCGACAGTTAAAAGTACCTGAAATGAAATACTGGGTGAAATAGAAAACCGTCTGTCAAAGCTTTCGCGGTCTGTTTAAAAACACAACACCCGAGCACTTAAGGGTTTTAAACAGCCCCTTTTCATTGGCATTGCTATGAATATGCCTATTCTGAGGGCGATCCTTTCATTTTCAAGCCAGAGATCTGAGTCAGTCACAGCTCGGCGTATGTTTGTGCCACTGGCTGCAGCCTGCGCTGAGGGGCGGGAGGAAGTGGAACGAGGAGCTGACAGACAAGGCCTGATACTGCACTTCCACCACAGGCCAATCCCCAGCTAACCCCTGTGCTGACAGCCAGGATGTAGCACTCATCCACAGGCCACAGCCCAGGCTCGGGGGCCCAGGAAAAGGAGAGCATGGAGAGCATGGAGAGGGCCGGTCTGCTGATGATGGGGGTGGGGGGGTTGGTGGTTTGGGTGGCACGCACCGCTTTCTGCCTCCAGAGCAGCGCGACCAAGAGGAGAATCCACAGACTGTGTCGCCTGCCAACAGCATGTCCAATGCTTGGCCGGGTGACAGACCCACTACACACACATGCAAGCGGGCACGCTATACACACACACACACACACACGCACACACGCACACATATGGCTACACACATGCAAGCACATTCACACAGGAATGCAAAAAAAAAGAAGCAAAACACGCGTTTAAACGCAAAGTAAAGCTGGAACCTATAAGATATCATGAGATAAACATGCTGTATCAAGAAACTGCAAAAACACAGACATGAAGACACATTCACACCACAAACACTCAAAGTGGCATTTTTCCTAAAGCCAGATTTTCTGGTTGCTTTACAGATTAAAGTGTAAAAGTGAGACCATCCAACACAGACATAACAGATGACGGCCTCATTGTATTTTCACTGCCAGAGTGCTATTACTGACAGTGCAAGTCATGTGTAACATTCATCTAAAAGACTGCGCAAGGCAGAACCAACATTTTGTGTAGTTTAACCTCCCAAGCCAGATGTAATTGATAACATGACCTCATCAAAACATCAGTTCTCTGATATGTGTTGCGAGACAGAGTCTTAGAAGAACTGAAGACTGCGGGTCAATAAATAATGCGGTCCTAGTCGGTGCTGCGCAGAAGCACAGTGGAGTGATGAAGGTTGAGAGGCCACCGGTGACCCCGGCTGCACGCTGCGAGAGGTTCTCCGCTCAGAGCCAGAGCTGTCTCTCCAGCTGGGATCACAACACAACGTTGGAGCTCTGGTTTCAGAGCACGACTCCGGCCTGGGGCTGGCGCTCCCCTGTGAGGCAACGTTAAGGCAGACAGGCACCCTGGGGGTCAGTCGACCCACCCACTCTCAGGAGGAGGCAGCGACAAGCATAGAGGCCAAAGAATGACTGGGGCTACCTCAGACCGCAGCTCTGCTTTTTTAAATGCTGAGTTTGGGTTTGCATCAAGCCACGGCTTACTACAGCTATTGGCTGGCCCCAGAGGCAGACTCTGTGCATAAATAATGTGCTATGAGGCCATGAGGTCGAATCAAACAATACTATCGGCTGGAGGAGAAAATCTAGATGAATAGAGCAAACAACTCAGCCTTCACCTGCAGCAACACATTTTTCTTACCGAGGCAACCGAATAGAAATCTCCATCCAGAGAGCACTGTGAAATCACATATGCAGAAAAAAACACTTTGAAAAATCTTCATGTTTTATCCCCTTATCCATCCCTTTCATAGACACCAGATCATTTTGCAGCGCTCAGGAGTCGTGGAATTTCCCGAGAAGACGTATTGTAGCAGCTTTCTTTCTGGGAAATATTAATATCCAGCCAGCAGAGGAAAGGTAAAGGGAGAGGAGAAGGGATTGGGGGTGTACAGCAGGGGGGTGAGGTACAGACGATCAGTATCATGGCATGGTACCTGATGATAAAATGCCTCTTCTATTGCAACTCTTACCAACCCCCCCGTGTGCAGTTTCCTCTACTGTTTGCCACCTTTTTATGCAGAACATGACATCTGTGTTGCAGCTGTCCTAAGGGACACTGGCGGTGGTGGTGGGTGTCTGGGTAACAATCCAAGATGGGCAGTCGTCCTCTCTGCACACACACTCCCGTCATCGTGGCTGCACTGCAGATTCTCCACATCTGCCTTGCCTTACACCGCTTAGCCCTTCTCTTACCAAGCCCCCATCATCTCTGCCTCCCTCCCACGTCTCCACTCCCCCATCAGGATCATCCAAATATTTCCCCTCGCTGCTTTTTGAAGCTTCCATGGGTCACGAGACCTCATGCACAAATCATGCTGGCTTGCCGTGGGGGGGCCGGTCAGAGAGGACGGGAGTGAGTCAGACGCGCGGAAACCCAATCTGCACTGTTTTCATACAGGGGTTATTTTTCTTGCCAAGACAGCCATCACCAATCAGCGGCTGGTTCTAAACAGCGAGTTTAAGGAGCTCTCACTGTGGATGCCGGTCCTGGCAGCTGATTTCAACCATATTCCCCAGCCGCACCAGGGGGAAGAGACTGAGAGTAAATTCAGAGAGCCTGACAGCCTGCAACGGTTTAACACGGGGGTTAGCCCCAAATACATAGCTCTGGGTTTATGTTGATGGATGGATAACCAAATCCATCTCATTGTTTGCAATAAAACATAGATGTTAGTTTTTACACTGTGACACCACACTTGCCATGGTGCTGAATTATGATCTACTGAGAAAGAGACCTGACAAATGCAAGAACTCAGTCAGCCGCCAGTTTTGGATCTTGTATTTTTTCGAGATGCAAGGGGGGGGAAGATAACAAATACACAAGGATAATAAGAGAATCAAGTCAGCTCTACAGTGTGTGGGCACAGGAGGTTCAACACCTAATGCAGAATTTTCATAACAGAGAATATTGGACAGGCCCTCCAAGCAGGCTGGTAAACAGGACAGACAGAGCGGGATGAGTCAGTGTGGACCTTCCCTCCCACCTGCAGTGCACACCAGCTCGGGGTGAGAGGAGATGCTGGGCAGGAATCTGGAAGTGCTGGTTAAAGTAATCACATTGGTTTCACTGCATCTGATCTGCAGTCTAACAGACTTCCAAACAGTTGAATGAGTAAATAAAGTGCCCCAGGGGACTCCCGCTGGAGATGGATTACCACAAGGGTGCACACACAAAAGGAACTGAAGCCCCACAACCCGATGTGGGCCGCAGACAAAAGCCTAGCATTGGACCTCGACCAGGGAACCGGCAAACTTTATTAATCTCATCCTAGACTGAGCCTCCTGCTATTGCAATCCATGCACTCACAGACAGACGCATGCTCCGCAGTGAGCAGGTACACACTGCGATTGGGTGCAGAAGTAGGTGAACATATGCATTTGCACACGAGGCGGAGTGTTTATGATTGTGTGCATGTGCTTGAGCAAACATTTGAACGTACTGTAGATGCACAAATGGTGCGCGCATGAGTGTGTATGCGTCCGCTCGAGTGCATAGACCACATAAGATGAGTCTCATGCTCACTTGGCTGTGGAGGCCGGGTCTGGAGGGGACTAAGGGCCGTGGCATTCTGCAGCCCCATCCCACCCCGGCCCCATTCTTCCCCCTTTCTGGGCCTGACACAAATAAAAGGATTAGGAGCCCCCGTTTCCGTCAGACCCTCCATTCAAGACAAAGCTCCGACCAGCTTAGTGTCACACTTAATGATAAAAGTGCAAATCTCTGTCAGTCACTTTGGGCAGGAATACCGGTATTTGGGGGCTAATCTCATTTGATGAAGATTAAAAGGGGTAAAAAAAAAAAAAAGAAAAAGAAAAAGAAAAAGACAAAGACAAAGAAACGTGTTTTGCCGTATCTGTACAAAAATCTACACCACTGAAATTCTGACAGCCAAATTTGACATGCAGCAACTACGATGAGGCGCTGAAATGTATCTTTAAAATACAGAGCGTGAATGTGAGGCAGTGAAAAGAGCTTAGATGAGAGACAAAGAAAGAAAGCAGCAGAGAGAGGAAGCAAGTGTACACACACACACACACACACACACATATACACATGCACCCACACCCTCAGAAAAACCTGGGGTGTATGTAGACAAACACACTGCTCTGCCCATTCCCGTGTAGAGCTAGAATGTGTGACGTGAGTGTGAGAGTAAGCCTTGGGCACACAACAGTCTGAATGCAGCACTTGCCACTATGATGCCAGTCCTCTCTAGTGTATCTGTGAAAAGCCTACGTGTTGGAAAAACATTCCAGAGTGGGATCACATATACACAGTTGGGGCCAGCAGCGATACTGCGAGCCAGCAGCAGAGGCCATGTCTCAATTTCTCATGCACGTTCGACCAGGCTGCCTGGTAGAAACAAGTGTGGGCTACTTCCAAACAGATCTGGAATGCAATTAAAAATGTGCAGAAATCATTTGGTTAAATGTTACACGTTCACCGACACACCGTAAACGATATTTGAAATGAGTAATTTCAGCGCAGCAACAAGGAAAAAAAAAAACAAAAAAAAAAAACAGCCACAAAAATGTTTCATCCTCCTGATTTAAACATGTAATCTGGCAAATTGAAATTGAAAACATTTGCTGAGTGTGTGTATTTCTCGGCTGGCTACTTTAAGAAGCCTATTACAGTATTTCACAGATTTAGCCAAAATCTAATTTGTAAATTGCATTTAATGGTTTGTGGTAACCTTCCTTTTTGTTATGAAGAGTTGTCATGCTGTGAAAATAAACCTGAAGGCCCGAGGACTTGGAGCCAGTAATGAAAATCAGTACGTTGCCGAGCCGATGGCTTTCTCTCTCTCTCTCTCTCTCTCTCTCTCTCTCTCCGCCGTCACTGATTAGCATTCCCGATTGACTGACATGTCCCACTGGCTGCCTAACAGCCGGCTTTAGGAGATGAGGTTAAATTGTGGCTACCAACAAATTGCATGCTTGAGTTCCTCTGCACCCCTCCGCTATCATCCAGTGTAATGTGAGCACACCAGGCAGATCCCTCTGCAGATCCTTCTCCTCCCCTGCACTACAGCTCCCACACACAAAGCCACAGAGACCTCTTTCCACATCCCTCGCCACCAGCCTGGCCTCTAAAGTGGTGATGGGCATTACCGTGGCTGAGCCTCTGTGGCTTCCCATAGCGTCCTGCAAAATGCTTTGTGTCCCAACTGCTGCTGCATACACATACACACTAGTATGCTTATGGCACCCCCCCCCCCCCCACACACACACACGCACACGCACACACACACACACACACACACACTGCACCCACTCATTTCTAGTAAAACACACAGCGGAAATGCCTTTATAAAAATAAACCTTCATGAAGTCACCTGATTTAATAATGTAATACTTGTACTTCAGATTTACTGACAGCGTCACAAAAAAACATCAGGTGAACGTAAACAGCAGACTACGGAACCTTTTATGGATGTAGCTGGTGTAAAATTTATAAGAGCACTATTCATATATACAAGGGTTCATGTAAAGAGATATGTTTAAATCAAATATTTATCACTCACAGAGCTAGAGCTATTTGTGGGAACCGGAAAGAACAAAAAACAGAGAATCCAACATGTAGCTAGTGATGCAAATAAATACCACTCCAACAGGTCCTTTAATGGGTCTAAATATGTTGGGGTGTGGGGGGGGGGGGGGGCAGTTAGCAAACCATGAGATGACAGATGATGCATCCTAGTATGCTGCAGGGACAGGCCGAGCCATGTTGACATAAAACCCAATACTTCCTTACAGAGGAACGGGGCCAGCTTCAGCTAGCTCCTTGCCGAGCACTAAAAATCCCAGCAAGCTGAAGCAATATTATCCGGCTTAGTGTTTCTAACATTAGATTTGTCTCTCTGTAGAGGTCCTCTTTTATTTACCCAAGAGCAGTGGCTAAAGACACATTTTTATCCTTTTTAGGGAGAATTAAAAAAAAAAGAAAAAGAAGAAAGTATAGAAAGGCTGGCAGAAAGGAACGAGCACCCGCAGATCAGAGCTGCCTCGGAAATACAGTCAGAGGACAAGTCTTTAATTAACTGCAAAACTGCCCGACTGGGTGGACAAGTACATCCCTAGTGTTTTTCTTGTTTTGTTTTGACTTTTTTTATTTTTTTTTTTGGTGTGCATATGAGTGTTCACAAAGTGGCAGGCCACGCGGGAGTGTCCTATAGTGAGTAAAACACACACACACACACACACACATTCGGTGAGCTAACACAGAAACCCCAGCCGTCAGCATCTATCCGGCACACACTGCTGCAGCGTCCCAAGCACAGCTAATTAAAAAACAACAATTTCACAGGAGGGCACTCCAAACAGTTCTAAAAAGCACCTCTCAGCACACCGGGGGATCGCCAGCATACATGGGAGGTGAGACAGGTTCTGGGAGCTCTGCTTTTATGGCTTCATCACTGCTGTGTTTTCCTACTACTCATACTACCGTGACCTGAATTTCATTTTGCTTACAGCACGTGAATTTGAAATTTTTTTGGGGGGAAAAAAATCTGCATGCTGGTATATTTGGATAAGTTACAAATGAAACATTCTAAAATAACATTTTGCTAGACAGTAAAACTTTATAGAGCATGGGAGAGAAAAAAAAAATCCACCCTGGAATGCAAGGTTTTTATGCATCAGTCGGACCCAGAAGTAGGCAGCTTGGTCTATAGTGTAGTTACTTAATGTTGTGTTTTGGAGATGGAGCCCATGGCAGTTTCTAACAAGGCAGTCCATTACAGGGGTGTTGTCCAACACTTCGGTGAAGTGATAGGCCTTATTACATGGCTCCTTTCAAAGCATCTGCTTGGTTAGAGGAAAGGTCTCCCTGGGGAAAAGATCTCCCTCTTTCTAATGATGTATAATTGACCTCCAAACACCAGGGCACAACAAACTCTCTTGGGGTGGTGTAATTCCACTCTCCCTTTTACATACCGCCCGTCTCGTTCAAGCTTGTTCCTCCTCTACGGCTATGGCTCCCGTCCAACTGACAGCTCTGCCTATTTGCCTTGAATTTGATCAAACTCTGCTCCGAAATATTCTCACAAAAGGCAGTGCTATATTGCCGTATTTCTCCTCTTCTAAAATATATTTCATTGTATTATTTTCCCCTCTGGAATATAAGCCTGTACATCCGTACATTTAAGATTTTTATTCTTTGGACCCTGAATCCTGGAAAATATTCCTCATTCACAAAAGCACCTATTTTATACGAAGACAGGGACGGTAAACACAGGTCAGTTGCACGGCATAAAAAAAAAGAGGCAAACATATGGGATAAAGGCTAATAAAATCCAATCTCGTTACTATATAATTGCACTATATGGAGCAAGATGTGTTGGACCGTGTTGGTGGGAGTTTTAATAACACAGTACACAATTGTTTTCCCCCGTCTGCACTTAAACCTGTTCCAAAGGTGCCAAAAAAGACTGCTTGCCAATTCCTTGATTTATTATAGCTAGTGAGAGCTGATTACGGGGCATGAATCAGTTGCTGTAGGAATGTAATTAGGCACGAAGACCTCTGTAAGGCTAGGAGCTCTCTTCACAGCCCAAAGCAGTTTGTGGGCTGACAAATGCATCTTAAATGGGTGTCATAAAAGTCAAAAAGGTGCCAATTACATCTTTAAGTATCCCATCAATGCAAATGGAATAAACAACAAAAAAGAGAGATACTTGTGTCTGTGTGATGGAGAGACCCTCCAGCTAGATTTGAAACTGGGAGGGGTTAAAAAAAAAAAAAAAAAAAAAGTGTGAGAAGGGAGGGTGAAGAATTAAAAGATGTGATGAATAACAGTGTGTGAGAGCAGGACGTCGCCCAGCAGGTTGTTGTGTTTGGCTGCGGTGATCGGACTTGCCACACAAGCTCACAGCATTCAAAGTACCAAATGTGGCAGAGAGGAAAAAAAAGGGAGGAAGTTATATCCCAAATATGGTACTTCAAAAGCATATCAGAAACAAAATGCCAGGAAGGAGTATTATTTGGAGGCAAAATAGATCTTGTCTGCCTTTGTGTGTTCATCTCTGTCTTCTTCTCTTTACACACACAGAGGAAATACAAAAATGAAAAAAAAAAAAAACTACAAGTGGACAGCGCTAAAACGGGCATGAGAAAGAGATCCTTCTCTCTCTCTCTCTCTCTGCCGGACCAGTCTCAGCTTCCAGCCACCTCTGAGCCGTGACGCCGCGACTCTGGTATCCCCTAGTTACTGCTATGAATTTTCCATTGTTATCAGCCGACTACACTCCCGTCACAAAGCTGGATGAATGGCACGCATGGCAATGGATGTAACTCTTTGTTGCTTGCGAGGCATCTAGCAGAGAGCCATAATGTCCCGGTAATCGAAGGAGAATTGTTAAAAAGGCCGGACACAAAAAGCTGGAAATTTAGTGACAAGCATGAAAAGCGCTCATGCGACGAGAAACACAGGACACCCCAGGGCCCTCACAGGCCAAACCAGCAACCCTCAGCATTGTTGTTACTTCTGTTATTTGCCTCCACATACCTGCCACTGTCTCTGCTGCTTTTATGTCTATTCACTAATTCAATTTACTAATTTATTCCACTCCACGGCTAATGGCTGCCATGCTACTTCCTGTCACAGGCCTAATTTAGACTGTGATGCTTTATTGTCATTCACCATAAAACAATACGCACAAGTGGGCAATTCCTACATTATTATCATTCATCTATAATTCATAAATTAATATTTTTAGTTGCTGTAATATTAATAATGCTGTTTTGTTTTTTATTTTATTTATTGTGTTGCTGTGAATAGAGAAAATTATCAAATTAACATTTAATCACATGAGTCTGCTGGTGTAATCACACTCCAGCATTTTATAATAATAGAACACTTTTTTTTTCTCTACATGTTTTCAAACTGTGAAACTTTATTTAATGACACGTTTAACACTAAATTATTAATGCCTTTAAAATTCTGTGTGTGTGTGTGTGTGTGTGTCTGCGTTTGCGCGAGTGAGCCCTGAACTTGTAATTATTTTCTATCATTATCTAAATCCCCGTTTGCGTGTTGAGCTTGCAGGGATGTATAACTCACGTGGAGTAAAACGCGCAGATAGTTTTCATTAAACCGTTAAATGCTTTCCACGGCTGCTCCACGCCGCGTGCTACAGCACATCATATCCAATAAAATTTAAATAGGATAAAAAATAACCTAGAATAAAATAATATATATTTTTTTAAATATGTACATTTGTACGGGTCAAATAAAAAAAAATAAAAAATCTTTAAATCTTTAAGGAAAATAGAGGCATCAGATTTTCAGAATAAAATAACATGTGGCCTCGGATCGGTAAAAAAAATCACCTAAGCTGCGCTGTGGGCTCAGGGTCTGTGGAGAAACTGAAACCGTGTTTTCTACATTTTGTAGTGAATCTGAAGCGGTTGATGGTGATGGGGGAAGGCCACATGATGCAACCAGGAAAATACATGACAGACAGCGGACTGACAAATATAAAAAAAAAATAAAGAATAAAATAAAATGAAACAAACCCGAGACTGCACGCCTGCGCATTCTCGGGCCTGAGTGGGATCTGGTCTTTTTTTGTTCTTAAACGCGCTCCTATTTCCACAGAGACACATGTGGAAATATCGTGGGCCACCGTGACAAGAATAAAGCCAAGCAGATGACAATAATATATGACCGCTAATGCGTGCGTCCTCCAGCCAGTGTGAACAGTCTGCTGCAGACTTTTCCATCTCTCACATTCATATTTACATTTTTTTGAAAAGAATCTCTGATTTAATTCCACTTGTTTTGCAGGAAACAAAATCTGAGGCGCGTTTATATCACACTGCCATGTGGGTAGATCTTCTTTTTTTTTTTTTTACTTTTTTTTACATCTGATTAAATCTTGTAAAATTCAAATGAGACTTCACACGAGCTGGATGACTCTTCAGACTGTATCTCTGCACTGTGAATGAGACACACACACACACACACACACACACACACAAGGCCTCCAGGCCACCAGAGCCATCACAATGCCCTTTTCTTTCTTTCTTTCTTTCTTTCTTTCTTTCTTTCTTTTTTTGTTTAAATCACTGCACCCCAACCAAAGCAAACTGAAGAAATGCAACAACAGAAAAAAAAAAAAAAAAACAAGAGAGCAGAAATTGCGCTTACTGTTGGTAGTCGTGTTTGCAGTAAAGTTTCCTTTCTCTGAAGTAACAGCTGGTGGTGAGAGGCTGTTGACACACGGTGCACTGCAAACACTCCTCGTGCCATGAGGAATCGTTGACCCTCATCAGGAAGCGGTCGGAGATGGGACGCTGGCATCCTTCACACACGGACGGATGGTGACAGTCGGTCCCTGGGAAAAAAAAACGGCAGAGGAGTCGTGGCCCCGTCAGAGAAAGACCTAAAGGCCCGAATCAAGACCCTGCAAACGTCTGATTAAAAGACTCTAAAAGCGTTACAGGCTTACACACCGAGTGCCATAAGAAATCAGCAGAGGTGCTGAGGTATTAATCAATTAAAACAACAGGTTTTAATGGGTGAATCTGGTATTTTCTCTCCCGTGAGGCCTGAGACGACATCACTCATCCAGCCTTTAGATAAAAAAAAAAAAAGGGCTCGTTTTCTTGACACTGACTTAATAAAACTAACATTTTTTACACTTGCGTGCGAAAATGATGAACTTTTGCTGTTGGCATTTCCACGGTGGTGGGTGTCAGGAAACAAAAGCAGCATGCATGCACAGTAACGGCATCCAGACGAGGGATGCAACAGTCTGTAAAGAGCGTGACCTGCGCAGTCTCGCAGTTCACCGTGATTTGCGGAGGGTTTTTTTTTCTCCCGCGGTAAAAGGAGAAGAGAGGACTCACCGAGCATGACTCCGAGCGTGGCCTGTCCCGATCGCAGGGGGTGATCTTCAATTTTAATGCCGTCCAGCATGATGCACGTCTCGGGCTGTTCTCCCGCGGAGAGGCGCTCCAGTGACACCAGACCTGTTGCAATATCCATAAGAACACGGTCAGACCTGACAAGAAGAAGAAGAAGAAGAAAAAAAAAAACAAAAAAAAAAAAAAAGAAAATCCCGCGACACGCAAAAACGGCTGTGTTGGAGGACGGAGCGGAGAGACGAGACCTGTCGAAAGCGCCTGAGCTCCGTGTGACACGCAGCCCGCAGCTCGGGACTAGAAAAGAAAGAAGAAGAAGAAGAAAAAAAAAAGAGAGAGAGAGTCGACTTTTGACGCTCGCAATAGTTAAGAGGTAAAAAAAAAAAAAGGCGACGCGGATCCCCGGTGTGCCGGAGAAGCTGGGGACGCAGAGAGCGAACGAGAAGAGGCGGAAAACAGTCACCTGTTAGGACCCGAGGACGCTTTATCTTCTCGCCCTCAAGCCGACGGGAGAAAGCGGGGGATTTCTTTGCGAAATGACAGTTTTGTCAAGGATGAGGGGAAAAAGACGGCAAACTTGACAACAAATCTCGCCCCCCCCCCTCCTCTTGGAAGAAGAAAAAAAAAAAAAAAAAACAACACACAGCCACGAGAGTGTGTATGTAGATGTCCCGGCAGTAACTCTTTGGAAGTAACAAAGACGGTTGGTTGGTTGGTTGGTTGCTTGGTTGGTTGCTTGCTTGGTTGGTTGGTTGGTTGGTTGTGCCCCTGTCGCTGCAAAAGTCTGAGATCGAAATTGAAGCGAGTGGATCCTCCCACTCCTGCATGCATGGCTACACTTTTTTTTTTTTTTTTTCATTCCCCCCATTCACGGCTATTGGGATGCTATTGGAGCAGAGTACAGTGCGCAGTCCAATAACAACACACACATGGAGTCCACCGTGAGGAAGACTAGGAGAGAGGGGGGGGGGGGGGGGGAGAAGAAGAAGATATTTGACACTACGATTATATAATAATAACCATTACAACAACAATAATAATATGCCTAATAATAATAATAATACACTACAATCGAATTATTGGGAGCATTATATCACGGGCTTTCTGAGAAAATAAAAGATTATTTTGCAAAAATGTCATCAGAAATATTGAAGGCAGAGGAGGAGGGGGGGGGGGGGGGGGGGGGGCTGCTATATTTAACATGAATTGGGATGTTTCCCTCAGCGGTGAAACACACAGATCAGCACACGCTGCCTTTGCTCTTTTGTGTATTGTTTCCAGTGGAAGCTGCTGTCCCCTTTCAGCTGATGCACCTGGCGATCAGCGGCGATAACAGCGGCCTGTCCGGCACTGAGGTGGCCACCGCGAGCCAGGTCTGTCCATCCACCGGCCAGGAAACAGCAGCAGTAATAACAGTGATCATATCACCATCATCATCATCATCATCATAATAATAGTAATAATAATAACAGCAATAATAATAATAATACTTACAGGCCTGTCATGTATTTGTTTTGCAGGAACGCAGCAGCAGAAGATTTACTCTTCTCATCTGCTGTTCACTCAGCTGATCAGTTTTTATCTTTGATCTGAGGAATGAGGCTCGTGCAGAGTAAAATGAACCCAATCTGAATACTTTATTTGTACTTATATATATATATATATATATATATATAAACATATATATATATAGCGTCTATGGGCGTTACGGGTTTTGCAAGTCCACAAACTTCGGGAATGATGAGTAAATTTCTTTGTCAAGATGTGATCAAGATGTTTGCGGAGGACTGCTGCTCTGAGGCCTGTCTGAAATTACAGGGCTGCTAATGGGATTGTGCGCTGCTTCCCATGTCACGCTGCATGAGAGGATCATTGTCATCATCAACAATGTCTTTAACAAAAAAAAAAAAAAAAAAGACTATACATCTACAGGCCCAGGCAAGAAAACACAAGGAGACTGGACACATGGAAGAAACGTTAAGTGTCTTATATGTTCAGAGCTGTTCATTTGAATTCCTAAAAAAAGAACTACCTGCTGCTCAGTTAAAGATAATGAAGACACGCCTTGTAACACGGAGACAAACACTGCATGACTGACAGGACAGCAACGGTAATAACAGCCTAATAATAATAATAATAATCATCATAATCATCATAATAATGAACACAATAATAAAACGATATGAAGGAAAAACTCGGCCGTGTTTTTCCACATCACTTATTGCAGGATCGTCTCCTGAAGGGAAAAGAGAGAGACACACAATGCGACAGCCATCAGGCCTCCCCTCGCAGCGTTTACCTTCGATCGCGGTGAAGGCCGGCCGAGCTTGCGAGTCGCTCCTGACGTCCTTTGTGCAGCATCCAGGCGATGACCTGTAGCCCAGTTTTTTTTTGGGGGGGGGGGGGGGGGGGGGGGAAACAGAGGACAGGATTGTTGGCGTTGCCCTCTGCCGTTCAGCGGGAGAACAGCCGAAGCCGCCTGAAAGATGCAGCGGAGCCAAATAAGAGGCAGGAAATTTGGCATTTTATTAACCTATTGTCACATTTCAATAAAAGGGAATGCCACCACGACAGAGACGTTTAAAGCACAAAGAAATATGATAGGAATACTGAATCTTTCATTCCCCCCCCCCCCCCCCCCGTGAAAGGACACAGATGCACACACTTGCTCTGTTGAAATCAGTCCATACCTGCCAGTCATGAAGTCATCCACCCCCCCACCCCCCCTCCGCCTTAGCTTTCTTTTCCTTCTATCTGCAGCTCTTCTATCAGCATGGGGTCAATTACCTCCGCCTCGCACTATATTGGATTATCTTCCCACTAAGCAGCATTATGAGCTATCAATACAATATAATCAATACATTTTTAGAAACATATACAGCCTGTGTTGCCCCCCCCCCCCCCCCCCCCCCCCATCCTCCTCCCCATCCTCCTCCTCCTCCTCCTCCACCATTCATTCGGCAATTATCGGCCAGGTCACTTGTGTGAATGAGGACATCAAACATACATTCAATAAATCAATCCGCCAACTTTTAGCCGGCGGTGTTTTAATGAGCCTCTACATGACAGGCCCTCCCTCGCCTTCTGTAAAGGCAGGAAGAACAACGTTGCAGCAGGTGTGCAGCGCAGAATGCAACGGTCTCCAGAAGTTGAGCTATTTACTTTAGAGTAAGCACAACTGTTGCATCCATCGGAAAGGGTAAGAGGCCATTATAACGCGCCACACTGCAGCGCCGCACATTCCTGCAAGGGGGGATCAGAAGGCTGCTGTGATTTCGATTAGAGTTTTCACAGAGCGAGGGACGAAGTGATGAATATTGAGAAAGGAAATACGTGGACTGCTCGTTTGGCACGCAGAGAGGAAGACCGAAATAATTTGGTCTTTCTGATTTGGATGTGATCCTGCGTTTTAATGGTTGAGCAAAGTTAGAAATTGCGGAAAAATTTGGCGCAAAGTTTCTCCTTCTCTGAAAGTCAAAACCGGCAGGAAAAAAAACAAAAACAAATTGGGAGTAAAGTGCTTTAACGAAACGAAGATGTCGATTTGGAGCAATTATCAGTGCTAATTGTTCCTTAAACGAACGCGTTATTATGAGCGTTACGACGTGCTCTTATTGTGAAAAGACAAAAGAAAGGGCCACGGAACGGAGCACAAACTGGCCCTCCTTTAATGAACCCCATAAATACATCGAATTTGTTTTTTTCACGACTTCGTTCAATTCAAACGCAATCTAAAGAAACGCATCCGTCAAATTAAAAGCATAACCTATAGCAAATTTATCCACTTTAATTACATTTACGTCACGCTGTTTTAGAAGCCGCGCAGGATCCATTCATTTTCCAGCCCAGAGAATCACTCACACGACCCGCACTGTGTCAGGGCCTCAGGACCCGGAGGCTGCAATCAGTGTGCTGCAAAAATCACGGAATGTTACCTGAATATGCGGCCCGTGATGGACGCTGCATCTGTGTCATAATCTGTTGGTTTTTTTGTTGTTGTTGTTGTTGTTGTGTTTTGTTTTGTTTTGCCGAAACAAATCGCAGCGATAAGCTTTTTTTTTTAAATCAAATACCTGAGTGAAAACATCCTCAAAGGAGAAACTCTGCAAACCAAAGACATAATGGCTCCCTAAACTGCATGGCTAGAGGACTTTGATAGTTAACTGACTTTGATCTTTTAATGAGTGTTTCTAAACTCTCCATGATGCTTTTTTTTTTTCAAAAGCTCGAATGAAAAAAGAAAAAGAAAACACACACACACACACACACACACACACAGGCTCCTTTAATTTGTTTGCTGCAGAGTTGCACTCGAGCATCTTAAAACGCAGCCTGACACACTGCACGAGCTCTCATGCTAAATACATTTAGAGGAGTGGTGGGGGGGGGGGGGGGGGGGGGACATGCCGTGTGATATTTCTCTTTTAGCCCGAACACGATTCTCTCACATCACACGGACTCTTAAAGCATTTCGGTGGCTGTGAAGGTTTGAAGGGCAGAGCACGTCCCCGGTCCAGTCCCCGGTCCAGTCCCCGGTCCAGTCCCCGGACCCGCTCTGCAGCTTATTGGAGGTTTGCACGTCGGCAGCAACTGGAATTTAATCTCTCTTCGCTGGATCTTAATGTTGTTGGTTTTTTTTTTTTTTTGTTGTTGCTATTTTTTAGTTGCTTTCATCCCCCAGAAAAAAAAAGAAAAGAAGGAATATTGTTTCACTATGATTTCACACAGCAAGCAAACAGGCAGAGCACTGCTGTAATAACAAACAGGGTATGAAATGCAGGGCCCCACAGGCCTGAGGGCCCCTGAATACTAAAACAGCCTGCACTCGTTTGGATGTCACGTTTTTAATTTAAGTCACAAATTCGGTCGATCTGATTTTGTACTTTTTTTTTTTTTTACATTTCCTATAAAATGTTATTTACATGCATTTCCTATTGAGCTTTGCTTAAAACCACACATGCACAACGAGATAACTAGTGGAGTTATTTACATCACATCTCCTTCTTCCCTCTCACTCACATATTTCTGCTTTTATTCGGCTGAACAACATGGCCCATCTTACTGAGACAGCCCAAAAAAAAAAAAAAAATGATAGTGCAGGATAATCCCAACTCCCCGAGGATTAAGCCGGAGTATAATACAGCACTGTCAACCCATGGCTAGATTTGTTTATGTTATGATTTATTGGATTCAGCTTTTTCTTTTCTTTTCTTTTTTTTCCACTGACAAATTTATTGAGTTCCTGACAGATGGCCTGACAGAGCCCTGTGTGACAGCGAGCTGACATACAAGTTTGAAATGTGAGGCTGAAAACTGTTTACCTGCGTTTGTGAAGTTTAAGGCTTGAAGCAAAACGGAGCTGTAACCGAATTAACATAAAACATAATAATATAGTCCCAACTCCAACCACTGATAGATATATCATACTAAAAAAGAATACAAATTAAATTATACAAATGCTACATGTAGTACTACTACTGATATGATCACTGCTAATGTAATTTAAAAAAAAGTAATTTCAAGTTGAAAATCATAATGTATTTCCTTGATTAAACTTACTCAAAGAAAAGTAAACATAAGTCCCTAGAACATAGACTGATGGCTTAAAACATTTAATGATTTAAAAGGTGAATATTAGTTTTTGTTGCTGCCTTTTGGGTAAATAATCAAAACTGTTAATAATCAAACTGCTATTTTTTTTTTTTTTTTAGAGGTAATTGAGTTCTGAGTGCATATGAACCACTGAATTACAGGGAATCACCTCAATGATATGGTCACAGGTGTAAACACCAGCGTTACTGTTTAAAGTCCTGCATCTGTTTGTAAACTCTATTGACTTTCACTTCAGGGTAATGTGCGTGGCTTTAAATAGAAAACAAGTAATATGGCACTTTTATCATAATAAAAGGAATATTGGAATAATAACCGTAAGCACTGAATTGACATCTTGCGAAAAGTAACCTGGCTGTGAGGCATTTCTGTTGAATGTATTCAAATGTATTTCTTGCCATTATGGCACAGATCACTGCTACATTTCGTCATCCCGAGCTCCGAACCTCACTTTCTCCTCAGAAACACTGTGGTGTAGTTTTAGTGAAGGACCAGCTCATCTGATGACAGTGATCCAGGATGCAGTCAGATTTATGCACCCGGTCCCCTGACTCAGTCTAAACACACATTACTTCACAGTTGCATACTGACATTACCTGAAAGCCCCTCAAACCCACTATCTGAATTACAACATCACCCCCTGCTGGACACAACCAGGCAGTACAGCATGTTCTAATATTACAACTTAAAAATACCACAACTAAAGAAATCCATTTTCTATAATCGCTTATCCTTTGCAGGGTGAGTTTATCGCGGGGCTCAGCTAAGAAATGCTAATATTAAATACTTTAAAACAAGTAGATAAAGGAGTAAACATATTAATTAAACAAAATGACTTTATTCTTTCAAGTCACATAAATACCATGTTACTACTGTTTTTTAAAACTTTCAGTTCAGTACATAATACTGGATTTGTCTTTGTACTTCATGTTAGTGTAAAGAACTATTTAAAAAAATCTTCATATTAACCTTAATTATGTTTTTATCCTCATTAGGACACATGTCATGAATATCATTTTAATGATATCTTAAATACTTAAGTAAAACATTTACAAGGCTTTTAGGTCTTTTGTGTTTCATAGATTAATTTAAAGTTCTCTGTAACTGTCTTTTAGATGAGAATAATAATAGAACAATAACAGTTTAACTTGTACACGCTGTTAATTTGAAAAATTCTAAAGATATACGTTGTCCAATGTTGTCTTATGAGAAAAATATTACTCAAAATGCAGGGATTTTTTTCTCAAACCCATTAATTGCTATTTTTCTGGCACTGAGACGCAAAAAGATGCTACTTTACCACAAAGTGGAATACTACCTTTATTACTTGAATATGTTTCAAATATATTATATGTTCCTCATGATAGTATTTGTATTCTGACTTGTATTTCTGTAGTTTTGTCCGTTCTCTTGTTTTACAGTGTTGATGTAGTGTTTCTGTCCTGGCATTATTCTTGTGATGTACTTTTTTGTTCTAAATAAAAACATTATAGCATAAATACACGTGTGTATTTTTCTCTCAGAGAAGTTTGCTGATGAAAAGATGTTTTTTACGCACATTCAGTATAATTTTCAGCATTAACTTGCAATAACTTCACTGTTGTTCTGCATCTGCAATGACAACCAGAGAATAATGTACTTAAAGTTACAACACAAATACAAATATATTATTATTATTATTGGATAAACAAACATAAACTACATCTATTTTTCATTCATTAATTCAGAGATTAATTAGATTGTCATTATAATTTTTGTTATATTATTGTAATAATATAGTAATGTAGTAATGTACTTTTAATATTACCATTTCAATAGACAAATAACAAAATAAAATCAATTAATTTTGCTTTGACTTGCTGTGTATTATATTCATTTTTTCGATGAAAACTTAATTGAATGAGATCTTTTCTGCATTGTGTCATATAATAATAATAATAATAATAATAATACAAAAAACAAATATCAAATGTTTTGTTAAAACCTAATGAATATTTCTTTTTCCAAAGGATTATCTTCAAAACATTTTAGAAAGTTGTTCAAAGTTAGATCGCAGATGGTAACAGATGATACGTTATGAAACCCAGCAATAACAAAATCTTTTTCCTCTGTGATGTGGCCACCCCCCCCCCCCCCCCCCCCCTTCCCTTCTGTTTCACTTCACACACAGGCGATGGCCAAAACAAGTCTTCATGTGAGCCTAAGCTGCTCAGACACATGAGGAACAACTTACTGCATGGTAATTTTAAACAAAATTAAACCATGGTCTCCAAATGTCTCCGAGACACACACACACACACACACACACCCACACGTACTTTCTCCAAATGTTGATGAGCGCCTAAAGAATCTTAAATCTTTCTCCAACAAGGAGCATTCAGTATCCCACACAGAGGTGCTGAGTGGAGGAGCCACACGGGAACAAAACAACAGTTCGCCCTTTGAGAAAAAGGCTTTCACAAACTCAAAAAACTTTGGCTCATGTGCACATGAGCAGTGGATATTATATCGTCATGCCACAGCGGGATACATGGCATTTGTTGTTACGTGACTGTTTTCATCATTAGCCAAAGTGTCTCAGCTCAGGAAAGATTTGCAGCGCCTTTCATCAGATGATCATGTTATTCAGTGGATTTGTCTCAGCAAAAATATTGTTTCCTCTGACACACACACACACACACACACACACACACACACACACACACACACAAAAGTGGAGGCTGCAGGAGGCCAGGAGCATGATTTTAGGATGTGTGCCATTAACAACAAGCGTACCCGCTCTTCATGTGGAATGCATAAATTCTGTGCCGGCTGAATAAATTGCATGTGCTCGCAGAGACTTTGTGGCTGAAGTAGTGAAAGATATTCTAAATGCATCCACATATACACTGGCTGTGACACAGAGCTGGAACTGAGCGGCTGGACACATATATGGAGAATCAGTAGAACCTGGTACCAGTTTCAATCCGTACATTACATGTACTGCATGAACAATGACAAATAATAAATGAATTATTACAATGGAAACAAAATATGCAGACAATTTGACTACCTAGGCCAGCAGCAATAAAAAAAATCCTTATGATCCGACTTCTGCATATGTGTGATTCTTTTTCTCTGTCTCAATAAAACACGCTGGATGTGTTTTGTGTGTGTATGTGCACATCTATGATTGTGGGTGTGTCATTAATAGGCTGCACTTCAGAGGAAAAGGTAGAAATCCACCAGATGTTTTGCAGCTGGGTGAATCTGGTAGTGAAGATCTAGACAGCATCTGTCACAGGCGAACATTTCCAATCTGTCCTGAACATTAGGCAGAGAGCACTAAAAACCCATCACTGGCCGCATGTGCTGCTCGGTTCACAATGTGCTAACCACGGGCTCTGCAGTTTGGCCCCGAGAAAGTTCAAAATTAAACAAGAAAAAAAAAAAATGTAATATTTATCAAGCTGAGCAGTGAAGAAGCCATTTTAACTAAACGATTCCTCTATCATTTCTCCCAAACTCCTTTAAGCAGAGTGCGGCTGCTAAACTTTTAGAAAGCAAAACAAGCTTAGCTAACGGGCTAACTGAAGTTATTAGGGCAGAGCGCCGGAGGCTAAAGACCAGCGCTTTGAACTAGAGGGCCAGCAGGGCTTAGTGAGGTCAAGATCTGTCAAACAGCAAGCAGAACTAACATCACAATGTGCTGGACGGACGTTTTCTTCAAAGGACTCCAGTTGTGCATTAAAAAGAAAGAAACCACTATGTATTGAAGCTACAGTACGCACTCCCAATTACATTTCAGCTTCTTAAAATCAAACATCTTAAAAGTGTAAAGACTCATGTTCAGAAGACTTTTTCTGGGAACAAACATACCTGCACACAGAGAAATGCAACCCTTGAAACCCACTTACTATTTTGTTATAGTTGTTGCTGCTTCCACGTGATATTTCCCAGAAATGTAGGTAATAATCACATGTCTTAAGTGGCTACACAACTGCATTTTAGAGCTAACTAGGACATGTTTAGCTGACATTCTCAGTTCGGGAACTGTGGGAATTGCTACAAGCTGACCTTGATGGTCTCTAGATATTTCCCTTCCTGGGTTCATGTGCCTAGTTACCAGTTGGTCAAACTCGTGCCCTGTGAACTGACCCTGTCCTCCCTCCGAGGTTTGAAAGGAAAAGAAACCCAATCCTCCAGGGAGCGCTCCGACTAACAAGAAAACTGCTGGCCCGAATCTCTCAGAAGTGCTGTGTTTTCCCACTGGACCACTTTCAGCTTAATAAACATCTTAACTAGCCAGAGGTCCCACGGGAGCTGCTGGGAAATCCTCTGGGCAGCCAGAGCTCAGGAGCTGGCCCTTTATTGCATCCAGGTGGCTGTTAAAAAATGCTGGCCGGCCCTAAATGTCCAATAAAATGCAAGTGGCACCTTCAGGGGTGGACAGGGTCAGTGCACCTGTCTGTGGACTAAAGCTGCACTCGCTCCCCCTTGTCCAATCAGTTTGATGTCACACTTCTATGTTGTGCCACCACCATGCCCATGGAAGCATTACTAAACAGGCCTGCCGGACACAGGCCCAGAGGCCCAAGGGGTCAGGAGGCCCCTGGGCCAGAGCCAAAGTGACCACACAGAGATGCAAAAAGACTACAAAGAAACTCAAAATGACTTAAAAGAGACACAAAACAACTATAAGGACACTCAAAACAACTACAAACAGATGCAAAACGACTATAAAGAGATGACAAACCACAAAGAGATGCAGACCACAAAGGGAAGGGAAAAAATTACCAGAGATTCCAAACCGCCGCAAAGAGTAACAAAGTGACTGCAAAGGGAGACAAAATTACTTGAAAGAGATACAAAATTGACCACAAAGAGACATAAACAAAACTGTCAAGAGAAGCATGAAGACCACAAAGAAACCCAAACCAACAACAAAGAGACACAAAAAGACCACAAGAAGATGCTAAACGAGCGCAATGAGAAACAAAACTACAAAGAGACACAAAACAACTACAAATGATGCAGCCGTGTAGTAGTCATTTTGTGTACATCAGACCCACTGTCTCATAATCCGTCCACGGCTGTGTCAGCCACATGGCAGCTTATAGCACAAACATCCTTTGCAGAAGTCAAAGTCCCTTTTCCTTGTGTCATCATGTCCCCAGCAGATCATCCTGTTGTATCAATGCACATCTAACTGGTAAATTAGGGGGATGCTGGTTGAAATTAGGTTCTATCACTTCCCGTTTGTTTACGACTACTTCACACGTATGTGAACGGTGGCAGCAGCCTCCCTTCATCAGTCCAGCCTGGTCGCTGTCCAAAGGGAGAGTTAATTGTCCCACAGGTTTTGCAAAGACCTGGACGGTGTATTGGGCCTTTGATCTGACTTGAAAGGAGTTAATTGATTTCTGTGTTACAGGCTGTGTTAGAGGGAAAAGAAAAAAAAAAAGATGCTTGCTGGTCATTTCACAACATGTGCAGAAATATCTGAGAGAGAGAGAGAGAGAGAGAGAGAGAGAGAGAGAGAGAGAGAGAGAGAGAGAGAGAGAGAGAGGGGATGAAGAGAGAGATCACCTCACACCCGACTCCATCCTTGCTCAATTACAATAATTTGACTCACATGGGCTGGCCGCTGTGGCGGAGAGAGGGAGGGGAGGCGAGCCGCTGTGTGGGGGAGGAGAGGGGATCCCTGCTCTGGGAGATCACTCATCTTACCTCTAGCTGAGGTACAGAAAGACAGATTAGATGTGCATCCTGGGGGCTTGTTAAGGTGGCGGTACAGAGAAGACCACACGTCCAACCTCCCGCTTTAAATCTCAATGGGGCACTCCAACATACGATGACGTCAACATGGAATGAAGACACAAGAGGCTGCTGGAGGTAACCGGTAAATGGTAGAGTGGGTGTTTCACTGCCTACAACCTGTCTGTTTCTTAGAATATTAGCACTAGCTTATTAGAAATGTTTCTTACAAAGCTGTCCCTGTTTAAGGTCGTCGAAGGTTCAGCCTATCCCAGCATGCACCAGTCTAAAGGAATCATATTAGGAAACACAATTTTTATGTTTCCTGTTTGTTCGTGTTACGAAAATACGAATCGAAGCGAATTAGAAGTGGCTTTACATCTTCTGTCAATGTGATTTGCTGCATCACCTGACTGTGAGCCTTTTCACCATGGGTCCAGGTCTGGTCTGGACCTGCTTTTGACAGGCTTCCTGCCTTCACTCCTTCACCTCTCTCTGTCTCTGGTCACCCCAGCTCAGGGGGAAACAGGGCTGTCAGAGGGAGAGTGGCAGGCTAAGCCTGTCTTAACACAGCACCTCAAACCACCTCATAAATACAGGCTTCCTTTTCCAATTTCCAAGCAGCCCATCCACCTCTGTCTACATGCTTACACACTGCTCCATGTCATGCGCCGGGGTGTGAGTTTAAAAATGACCATGGGACATCTGGCGGACTCACAGAGGGTGGGGCTTTGATGTGTTTCTCTGCAGTTCAGCTCAACTTCGGTGGAGCCAAATCCTCCAGGCAACACAGCAGCGGTGACTGAGAAGCCAAAAGTGGGCCTGGTAGGTTGGAGATAGCAAGGGAGTTTAAAAGATGCCTTGAAACAGATTCGCCATATGTGAAATCCTCGAAACACACAACAGCCCTTAACTACTCCTCTAGCCTTTAAACTGCGGCATAGCTTACAGACAAAAAAGGTTGTTTCGACTTTAATTTTAAAACGTGGTCCCGGAACATCATTATTATTTTCCATATCATAAAGTGGGGTGAAAGGAAAAGTGAAGCCATGTGAGGCAGCTTTTTGATGGGCGATGCTGGGCAGGGCTCATGAGGAAGTTGTGGTTCTGAAAGCAAGATTGCTCCGTGCCCATCTGGAGAGTTTGCTTGAACACTGCTTCTTGAACCATGAACGCAGAACCGGCAATTAGCTTCATCTAAACACTCATGTCTGACCTGCAGAGCTAACGTCAGACCTGCTGTCCATCTCTACTAACAGCAACACCTGCAATGCTGAGATGTTACAGTGTAGGCTCTGCAGAAAAATGTTTACACATGTTTAAAAGGATAAGGCTGGCAATGTTCTATATTTTTGCAGTTGTCAGCACTTTTCACGAAAACAGTAAAACCAACAACGCAGTAACCCGCATCTTAATTCTAGCCTGTCGGTAGCACTCAGCCCCGAGCTCATTTGTTCCTACTGAGGACGTAAATCTTTTAAAACAGACCAAGAATGTACACTTTCAATTTTAAAAAAAGGCAAAGTAATTTCCTAAAATGTGCAGCTTGGACCTGTAGTCTTTTAGCAAACGTTATTCTAACAGGAATAAATAAGAGTATTTTGCTGGGAACCATTTTCAGCTGTGGATTTGGTGCGCTAGCAAGCATTTACAGCAGCAGGACAAAGTATGTGGAATGGACTGAAAATAACTACTGTGGTCATGTTTTGTAAGGAAGGCACATTTCACCTGGTGCAACGGTGCGGCTCATTGATCTGATTTTAGTGTTTGGACAACGATGGAGGTCTATGGCACAGAAGAACATGATCTAAAAAACTTGAAATTGATTAAGTGATTAGTATAATAGTGATATTAGTAGTGGTTGGAAAGTTTTTCACACACACACATATATATGGTGGAAAATGGAGAGTCAGCACAGCTCCACCTTTCGCATGTGCAGTCTTTGTGTGAATGTGGATACATGTGGCATACTGTATATATGCACTTTACGCACAGCAGGGAGGAGGGCTGTCAAGAGCCTGTCACAGTGCTCTAGGGCATCACTGACATGAGTGTCACCTTCATGAAGGAGCATGAAAGCTGTTCCCTCTGCGCAGGATTCTTCAGACCGTCGCTCTGATTCCAGCGGCAGAACAGAGGAGTTAACACAAACGCTCGCAGAGGGTTGTCATCTGTTGTACGCTTCATTAAACACCTGTGAATACCAAGAGCCATTAGGAACTTTGGTCAGGGGAAAAAAATATATCTGCACTGTTAGCAGAATCCATAAGTTCACAAACTTAGCAGGAGGAGGGTCTAATTAACAACAGGGACATTAATCCATTAATGAGTTTCTAATACTAATTACACCTGCAAAAATGTGCAAATGGCTTCTGACAATTTAATTAGCTGCAAACGACACATGTGAGCAGGAGTGAGAAGATAGTGGTGTTTTGGTATCCAAGTGTAAATTCTGCTTCTGGATGTGGCAGCAAAGTGGCAGCAGGGTGTTGTTTAGTTCGTTAAAAAGAAAAAAGACGTTCACTTTAATAAATAAAGATTTTCTTGCGTTGTGGATATTGAGAAAATTCGGTTTTCGTGAATATTAAAACAGCTTAAAAAAAAAAACTCCAGGAAGTGGCCACTTTTGCTGCATTTTTTTGTAGATAGGAATAATAACACTCAAAGCTGGAATGTAATGTTGTGTTGTATTCTTAAAGACCTGACTCAGTAGAGAAGTCACTGCTGACGTGGGTGGGCGTCTGGGGTAAAAAAGCTCCGGTTCGTTCGTGCTGCAGGCTGCTCATGATGGACTTTGTGATGGAAAGACGCTTCTGCTGGAAAATGAACGTCAGAGGGGCCTGTTCGCGCGTGATGAGGCTGCTTCCCTGTTCATTTCTGTCCTCCCGAAGTGCTACTCGCTGTCAGCACGGCCCTGTTATTCTGATGAGTCACAGCTACGGATATTAATTAGTTTGATTTATTTTGAGCATGACTTGAACAACACTTCATCTAGAGACTATCTGAGTAAGATAATACAGAAAACTCATTTAGAAAAGTAACTTTCAAGATAAATAAGTTTTTTGTAATGCAATGTAATGCAGTTATACATTATCAAAAATACTTCAACAACTGAATCGTTAAAATAAAATCCATCAAGGTAAAAATACTTTTTTTCTGATTACATTAGTAATGTGATGTAATGCACATTTGTACATTAACAAAAAGACATTTAAATAGAATCCATCAAGGTAAAAATACTTTTTCTGTCTTAAATTACATAACACACAGTTTTGGTGTACCCTGAACATTTTCTTAATTTCATTAGTTAATTATTCTACAAATGATCCGTTCAGTCCATCTGCAGTGTTTCAGTCCTCTTGGCTCTGTCTGCCAGGTTGTGAAATCTGGGTGGAAAGTTACACAGCAATGCTTCGCTCTGTGCTGAAGTTGTAGTAAAACTGCAGAGAAGAAGGAGAAGAAAAAAGTACACACTGATGAAAAAAAAAAACATATTGTCAAAGCAGGTCAAAAACATCACCATACAGCAGATGCAGCTTAGAAGAGTTGAACTATAGATTAAAAATGGATTGATATAATGTTATTCCCCCACTTTGACACTACAGGCCTACAGTTAGCCCTACAGCAGAGTGTTCAGATGGTCGTCCAGAATGGAGATTGAGAAAATACAAACAAACACTTCCCCCTTCTGGCATGTTGTGGACATGACTCTTTAAAAAGCAAGAGGGCTTCAAACATTCTCGGCTCCTGTGGCAGTAAAAGGCAGCAAGTGTGTAGTTTTTGTTCACTTTCACTGATTCTATGAACAATTATTTGAACTCCCTTCTATTGAAAAGATAAACATTTGGTACCCTGCTGAGTAGACATTTCAAATGTTGGAGCCAGAAGTCTGTTTTGTCCAATTCTGGCACAAACCCAAACAAATAACACCATCGAAGGTAAAAAGTAACACCAGATCGCTTTTGCGCCTGATAAAGACCGACAGGCCATAACGTGACAGATCCACGTTAATAATGATTTCTTTGTTAACACGATTACAAAATTTGGAGCTTTTGCTATCAGCTACATTCACTCAGCCAGTTTTTGGGTCCACAGCAATCTGTGGCCTCAAGTTAACTTACATAAAAAGGATTCCTGAGATAAACAGATGTTAAATTTGGAAAAAAATGGATCACTGGTATCGAACTGGTATTCGGTATCGGCAGATTACTATTAAGAAAGACAAAGCTCCTTTGGAAACTAAACATATACATTACATTAACAAACTATCATTTTTGATTAATTGATGGTCAAACTGTTTTAAAAATAATAACACATTAATGATTTTCAGGTGGTTCCTGAGCTAAACAGTGAAGTTTTGTGACACAAAGCAGCTCAGTTGGACAGTTGTATTACTGCAACACAGCACTAGGTGATGCTGTATGATCACTGAAATAAGTTTCTGAATCTCACACAGAAGCCACGGAGCCACAATGGCTCAAACCGAGTTCTCTCGATCAAAATACCACCTTCCCTGATTTTCATCTACTTGAGGGGAAGCTGCAAGTTACCCGAAACCTGTCACATATCACAAGCCTGTTAGTTGTGAAGAAATTCAGCCCCCCACCACACAAAAAAATTCAGTCTCAACATCTGGCACAGTAAATAAATAATCCAGTGTGGAGTGTGTGTGTGTGTGTGTGTGTGTGTGTGTGGATGATGGATGGGGGAATGGGGTGTTATCAGGGAGAGCATGTATCAATGTCTGCCAGTTTTACACACAGGCTGACAGGACAGTGACACACTAGAACATGGGCGGCAGTCACCTAGACGAGCCGAGCTTCATTTCCTGTCCCTGCTCCACTGCCAAAAATATGTGACATGTTGTCTTCATTAATTCCACCTCTATTTGGAGCTCTCCCTCTCACACCTCTCACACACCCCTGTACACTACTGTCCCTCCATACATTCACACACACAGGCACAGGAACACACACACACACACACACACACACAGATAACTTCCTACAAACACTGAAAACCCATCATACACAGGTGCTAATGAAAATCCTGTCATGTGTGCATACACACTTCTTTCCAGCATACTCCCTCTGAAAATCATTAGCCAGCCGCCAACAACATTTTTCAGCAGAGCAAACTACATAAAGATGTCACTTTAAATCGCTTACTAATTAACACTTAAAAAGACACAAATTAGATATGCGTGGCTAAAAGCAATTATAATATCCGCAAGTTTTGTGAGTCATTTGGGAAATGAAAAGAATGCCTAATTGCTGGAACCAACATCATCCGAGACACGGCTTAAGTGATGCCTGTTAGGAAATGGTCTTATCTACAACTGTGGCTGTGATTACAACAGTTTTCCTCAATTACATGTGCATATGTATAATTCTAGAAAGTACATCTCTTTCATGAATCTATATTTTTTTAATGGGTTTAGAAATGAGGCAATTAGACTCTGTGCAGAAAGAGCCTCTAGTTTCTGAAAGGAGAGAAAAAAAGCATCACAGTCAAGCACGGACAGTGACCTCTTCTGGACAAAAGAAGGACAGAAAAAATGCTCAACAATATTTAGAAAACTAAGGGCCAGTTTCATACTGAAAACCAGCCTTGTCTGAATTTAAATATCTTTTGTTTTATATAAACAAAAATGAGCTGCAGCTTCTCCAGTAGCCTTGAGTACAGAGAACATAATGGGCACTATACAGTGTAATATTATTATTATTATTATTATAAGCAAAAAAATACAACACTACAGACATGCATGACTTTCGAAAAGAAACACTTCCGCTGTCCAGCATGTTTGCGAGAACATCACAGACTATATTTCCCCGCTTGCTCTGCAGATATCATTGTGGTATAATAAGAGGAGAGAAATAAAAATAACACAATGGTGAGGGATGTTTCCACTTGGAAACTAATTATCAAGCTAAGCTGTGACTTCATCCTCATCAGCCTGGCCCCACCATTAATCTTGTGCTGTCGTCCACTTCACTAAATCCTGTGTGTTACACTATCTCACATTTACTTCATCAGCTCCAGCGCGGCTGTAATTAATGATTTCTCATGCCCCTTCCCTTCCCCAGCTCAGCTCACCATGTGTCCTCCTGCTAATCACACTCTCCGAGAAGAAAGGAAGGAGGAGAGGAGAGGAAGAAGGGAAAAAAAGACAAGAGCATATAGGATGAGCAGCCAGCCTGTCTCCACCCTGGAAAACACCCACATACACGTACACGCCATTAATACCTTCGCTGACAATGAGCTTCATACAGATGACCATATGACAAGATGGCGACTCTGTGTGATTTGGATAGTATGTGACAGAAGACAGAGGCAGAGTGCAGAACAGACACCCGGTTTGATGAGGGAGTGTTTGCTCTGTAACACATCTCAAACCCAACAGCACCTGTTCTTTTACAGTGGTCTGTCACTTCCTGGCAGTTCTGATACCAAGATACCGTGCTAATGAGAGAGAAGGGGGGTTGTCACTCTCTTTAAAGCGCACACACACACACACACACACACACACACACACACACACACACACTCTTTCTTTCTCTTGCTCTCCCAAACACATGGGCTCTAAAGAAGGAGCCGCACACAGATGATTTTCTTCCTACGAATGCCTGCAGGCTACAGTGTTTCATCAGAAATGGGGAGGACTTTGTAGCGCTTTTATTTGCTCTACATGATCTCTAACTTTTTTCACTACTGAAGATGAAGCTGATTGGAAACTAGTTGAACATGCAGAATCTAACCAGAGAAAAAGCTCCTCAAGATCTACAGCACTGTGCGAGATGCTAGATTGAGTTGTTTGAGAGAAGAATTGGGGAATAAAAGTCAAGTGTTTTGGAACAGGAGACGAAGCTTTTAAGAGAGAATGGCTGCCTAGCCTGGCCATGCTTTTATTCAATTGGGGCTTAGTGGAGCCAACAGGGCCTCGCTGTCTCAGACACTTAATTACAACCCCAAGACCGTTTGCTTTGCATTCTGGGCCAGCGGCGTCAGCGGCAGCCGAGCGTTGCAGCCTCTACTCACTTCCTCCTCGATCTCTGCCAGGGATTTGATCTTTATGCCCATTAAATCGACTTGCTGCATCTGAAATCAAAAGCAGGGAGAGGAGGGGGGGGGGGGGGGGAGAGAAGAGGAAGAGGAAGAAAAAAACACACACAAGAAACATGGCGGTTAGGCTCATGGCTAAGTAAGCATGCTTAAAATCTTTAATCCTCTCCCTCTTGGTGTCAATACAAACGGGGCTATAGTGACAACCGCCGCCAGCCAGCCAAATGGACTGCATTGAGCCAGCTCTGCCTGACTGCACGCATTCATCACTCAGTCTAGAGGAAAGGAAAGGAGAAGAAAGGGAAAGGAGAGGGAAGGAAAGGAAGAAAGAAGGGACTAATGGCTGCATACTGTGAAAAAGAATCGTGACCATAATGTGGCCCATACTACACAACAGGTTGCAAAACAAGTACCTGCATAGTACCTATCATGACCTATCTCATATTATTTGCGATAAAGAAATCATTTCGAATTTTGTCGCCATTTTACTCAAATAATTTTTACCTTTTCAGGGTTTTCATAAAACCTCTCAGAGATCAGAAAAGGCACATCATCCAGAGCTGCAAAAAAAAAAAGTAAGAAAAAAAACAAAGCATAAGGTTGACATTCATACAAAAAAAGAAATACTCCCTATTCTTGATCCTGAGTATTTCCACGAGACTAAACGTGGGTTTATAAAACAGCAAAGCTATCAACATCCCGACACCCCGACACCTCCCCTCCTTCCGTCTATGGAGAGAAGATGAAAGGCTTTCTTATTCTCCGCTGTATTTGAGCACCTCCACTCTCTCCCCCAGCCCAGCCCTATCCCAACCCTCTTCCAGTTTAATTACTCTTGATTATTCCTGATTCCGTCTTGTCTGAGAGATGTTCACCTTCGAAACAAAGACACACTCACACTGGGCACAGAAAAGCGGAAAGAAGAGAGACAAAACATTCAGCAGATATCAAATTTGCATGAAAATAAGCCACACTGTTCAGCCGGCAAAAAGTGGATTGAAATGAGGACTTGCCAAGAGCGTGGTGGTATAATTAGCATTTGACCAAACAAACGAGCTTCAACAGAGCTATAATTAAGCAGGCCTGTAATTAAGTGTATGCCCTTTATCATAATGATCGTGGTTAAAATGGTGTGATGGCTGCCAGTTGATTATTAATGGTGTAACCCTGTACTGCATGCATCCTGCACTGGAATCAAGGTGTCACGACTGTCAGGCTAGAGAGCAGCCCTTTGTTTATAAAATACATTAGGGCCCAAATTAACACAGGGTGACAAGGGACACAAAGCCTCTCGTTTCCAGACTGAAGGGAAAACTGCAGCTGCTTGGCTTCATTATAAAACTCCCAAATCTGGAGGCACAAAACTTGCTGCCATTGGCTTCGACAGGAGCCCCAAATATCAAGAGGCCAAGCTTCCAACTGGTGTTCTTTTACCCACAGTCCATCAGGCCGCTGGCGCAGGAAAAGGAACTCATAAATGTAAGCCGGTGCTGTTCCTGAGTCATAATTTTGGAGCTGACACTCCTTTTGGTCTTTCCTGTTCACAGCAATATTTAAAAGTAGGAAATTCTAAAATATCCCTCACTTTGACACTTATGTGACTTGCTTTCCTTTCTTGGTCATTACACAGATCCACGGTTGGGCACTTTCCACTCATGTGTAGTACAATGTGATCTTTGTAATCAAAGCATGACCCTCACCCTCCTGACCATAGGAAAGTGTATTTAGTTTCTTGGCCTCCCAATCATCTCCCACAGTAAAAATGTAGTCCAAACAAAAGACTACAGACTCTGTGGGGCTGTACTTTGAACTAAATGCTAATGTCAGCATGCTAGCATGCTCACAGTAACAATTCCAACAGGCTGATGTTAAGCAGGTTAAATGTTTACCATGTTCAACATGTTAGTTTAGTGTGTTAGCATTAGCTAGCACTAAACACATGATGATGGCGCTAGATTAAAAATTAAGGGATCACTAAAGTTATTACAATTCATCCTGAGGGGGACCTGAGTGTCTGTACCTAATTCAATGGGAAACCACTAGTCACTTAGATATTTTACTCAAAACCACAAATGTCAAAGTGGCAGTAGAAGAGAAGTCAGGGGACAAAATTTTGTGCCAATCCATCTGGTGACAACTTTGACCTGCTGGTGGTGCTTGAGGAAAAGTCGGGAGGGGGGCACCACAGACGTCTGTACCAAATTTTGGGTCAATCCATCCAATAGCTGCTGAGATATTTCAGTCTGGGTGAAAGTGGTGGACCAACCAACCGACTGACAGACAGACCTACAGACCAACATGGTCATCCCTAGAGCCATGGCTAAAAAAGTGCAAGGAGTGAAAGGCTCGGCCCCGGCTCCTTTTCCACTCGCCCAAGGGCTGTTCAATGCCCCAGCCTCTGACACCCACCACTCCCTCTAGCATCTTTGGATGAGTGGCTATCTGGGGCAGCAAGCAAACCAAGGCGATTGGGTAGGTACAATGACTTGTTTAAGCTCATAAAAACAAGTGAATAAACATGCACTTCTGTGTCGCTGGGAGCACCAACAGAGCACCAGGCAGAGATAGGCAGGGAGAATACATTTGAATCAATAGCCAGGAACGGGAAGCTGAGATTGTAGCTGCTGATGGATCTGCGTGGCGCCGACAGATGAATGTACAGAGCTGAAGGCCAGAGAGTTTCTTTATTGCTCACGGATTACATTTAAAACCAGATCCCACTTTGTATTCCCCCACCATCTATACTAGAGAGGCTATCTTACATGCAGACAAATGGAAAGGCGTGGGAGATGACTTGGTGGTAAGAAATGGATACCATGGAGAAATCTGAAGGTGCAAAGGGCACAAATAATGTAAATACAATCTTCTGACCAGGAACCACTATGAAGCATGTTCGGGCCACTCAAATGGCCAGGCTACAGTCCATTAACTCATGAGTGGATTGCTGTGCAGGGAATTGGGTAGTTATTTGGCATTTGGAGTATGTGAGCGCAGTCAATACGAAAACATCTGGCAGGAATTTTGGTACAATGACTATGATGATGATGATGATGATGATGATGATGGCGGTGGGCGCAGAGGTGGTGTTAAGTAAGGGGGACCCTGTGGCTTGAGTGATTGTAGTGTAAAGAACGGAGTCAGCACAGGGCCCGTGTGGATCATTGCCTTATTAATGGCTCCGTCAGGTGCGATGAGCAATGGCTGCATTGTCATCTCCAGCCCCTGGGCACAGATGAATGGCTGTTTCAGGGCGGGAAGGGCTCCCTCGTACGCTGGGCTGAGCACTAATCCCTCACTCTTCCATTGTTGGATGCACTGTCACCCAGGACTTCAGCAGCGCCATACATTGCATTTGCAGGGTTCTAACAGACATGGCCATGCACACAGGCGTACAGACACACACATAAACCACACCGAGTTGTGCTCTGACACTGACTGATGGAAAAATATGCGTGGGTGATCGAGCATACCCCATATTACCTGAACCACAACTCAAGAGTAACACTTTAGGAATGTTGATGAACTTTTATTTTACACTTCACTAATTCAGCAGAATTGCATTGATCTCTGTCTAGTATGATTACTTGGGTGAATCTGTCTCGCACCTGAATTAAGTGAGAAAGTCACAGTCAGAGCAATAATCTGCAAGTGCGAATGAGAATCTATTACAACTTTTTACCCATGGTCGAACTGATTTCTATTGTTTAATACCATAAAATAATAAGAAATAATGAGTAAAGCTGCTCAAAAACAGGTTAGAGCTCTATCTGGAACCTACTGTATCACATATCCCAAACAATTGGATGTTGCCTTTTCTCTTTGTGTAGCCAGGCTAGACATTGCAATGCCTTTCCTGTCGGTGTGACTCTCAATTTGAAGCGGATTCTTTATGCAGACCATGGAAATGCTATTCTAGTTGCAGACCCCGCTCTCTGTCACCTCTGCAGATAATGGTGAGTCGATGAACAGAAAGCTGGAGGAGGACCCCCTATGCCCACTCACAGCCCTTAGCCCCACTCTGACATGAGAAATAGTGCCCAGGCCTGACAGCATCTCGGAGACATATTGTAGTTTATTTTGTCGCCCGGGCATGCCATCTGTGCCATTCCAATAGAGGGTGTGTGTTCAGGCTGCTGCAAGAGAGAGGGCGCGAGGCTCCGGGTCCCTCAGTAGCTCTGCAGACGGCAGGTCATTAGTCAAATTGCCTAATGAGAGAGAATACAAATGGCCCCCTACCCTGACAGGAGGAATTTTGGAGGTGTCAGAGCTCCTGACCCGTGCTATGAGAACAGATGATAGCGAGTTGCTATTTTCAGATTCTTTTAATGACTATGGCTCTATGAAACCCATTCTTTTTCTTTTATCTTTTTCCCGCTTTTTCAAGCCCTCTAGACAGATGAGTAGGGAAAAAAAAAAAACTTTTCGATGTATTAAAAATCTCACTTGCAAAAATGGAAGTGTAACTTTTGAATTATTTAAATGTTTACTGGGGAGTCCATTAACATTCTAAAAAGCATATAACATTGATACTAAAATAGATCACGCGCTGAAATGATGTTGAGGGTTTCTGATAATCTTTTTCTATTTGTTTCTGCCGGCTGTGTGCAGCTTCTTTCCTCAGTCTCACTGTAGTGTGTGCAAGCTTCTGTTGCAATTCTCCTGACAGCCAGTCAGTTAGTTTACACTAAAATATTAATTTCATCTCGACGAAAGTTTCAAAAATGTAAACAAATTTAAATCTTTCTTACTGTGAAGAGTGGTATGCAGGACATCCAGTGGATGAATGTGCTTATGGTTACATACAGGCTGGGGCTGCTAAACACTCAGGTTTATGGAGAGAAACTGTGGAGGGAAAGCAAAAGAGAAGCAGCGAGGGAGTGGAGAGAAGCCGAATCATTTTACATAAGCTTGCTGTTTACCCACTTGGATGAAAATTTTTCAAAAGACATTTGAACTATTTTGGCTAGAAAAGGCAGTGCATTATCTTACAGTATACAATATATTAACTGTATATTAAATGTAATAAAGCAAACATATAGCATTAACTAGTGTGGAACAGTGACGTTTGATATGACAAATACCCAAATGAAAATGAGGACATATTCTTAAAAAATCCAAAACACAAACAATAGACTCCAGTGCCATCTACAGTAACCGGTTTATTCCCCAACATTAAAATTCAACTTTGTTTTGCTACCAGAGGGATGCAAAATGGCAAGCTTATGCAGAATGACCCACTTACTTTTCCATCTGTGACAAGCAGTCCTTGAAATCTGGTTGTGGGTAGGGAGCCAGGAGGCAGTCCCAGTCGGGCGCTGGTCCATCAGTCTTCCAGAAAGTGGGCAGAGCCAGCAACACCTACGGTGAGTTGGCCACAAACACCGCTGCATCACACCGAATGCTCTGAGGAGCATTGCTGCTCCAATACGGCCCTGTACATGTTACGCATATATGTAAGAGCTGTTTAAAAGAATGTAAGTACCAACATTTTTCAGTGCTTTGGTATAATTACAAAACCTGTATTAGCTGCATTAAAAGCAGTCCGTACTGGAGAAGCACTAGGAGAGCCCTCTTCGCTGGCTAGCTATTGAGCGCTCTCATGAAATTAAATGGACAATCAGACTTTAATCAGCAGCACAGTGTCTTTTAAGACATTGCCATGGCACTGACATTGAGCCCCAGCTGTGGCTGCTGGTAAATGTGCAGCAGAATGTGTGTATAAATGGGGTACGCCTCTCTGGACAAGTGTAAAAGCTGGCAGAGGGCTGACAGTAAATTGCATGTGCCGGATGGGACACAGCAGAAGGCACAATTACACAAATCCCCTCTTAATTAGCGGTTCTGTGGGCAAACTAACCCGTAATGATGCGAGGGATGTGGCGAACCCCAGAAATCCTAACAAGAAACACTCAACAGCACTGGAGACTGGGTCATATGGCCCCGGTAGTGACTGACGCGTGATCCGTTTTGATCAGTGCAGCTGCAGGAGACGACTCCCATGTCGCCCTGCTCCCCACAACCCCTGGCCCTCGCTGAGCTACTTGCCCTCTGGACTGTGGGTAAAGCAGCAGGCCCTGTGTGGTTATGGGTGGCATTATTAAGTTCTCCATGCTCACAGTACCAGGCAATGTAAAGTGGCATCTCACACGGTGAGTAATGAACTGTGCCAGAGCGGAAGCAGGAGGGATGACAGCCAAAGAGGCCTCCTTGGCAGCCACTAACCTGGGCATCCACCAATTTATCATCCCCTAGAACCAATCCACCAATGCTGCGCTGCCATTTGTCATTAATTATGCTAATAAGGACACCATTACTCTCCTGATGAAACAGGCGACTGTTATTAGTATAATGCATTTACAGTTTGATACATATGCATTTGCTTATTAGTTTTACTGTGTGTGGATTAGTGGACTTTAAAGGCATATTTTCCATTACTTAAATAACACCGTTGTTGTACCATGCACAGAGGAGCCCAGGACTTTTCTGTACACACTAATTGACTATTATGAAATGACAAAGCAACTGTTCCATAATCACACACCCTAACATAAAAATGGCCTCATCTATGTAAGGACGCTGATGTGTTTGAACTTTTTCACAGCAGACTTCATGGCTCTAAGCAAACCAGTCTGAGCAGAACTATTTAATATAGCTTCTGGGAGCCCCAGATGCCCTTTTCCAAAACGACTTCATTCCCAGAATCTCATTGTGCTTTCTAAATCACACCACAGTATGTATTAGAAGATCATTAATTACAAACTTAACAAGTCAGCAGAGCCATTAAAAGATCTTTAAGGCATATTTGACCATAAATCTCCTTAAACTATATTTAATGACTGGATTTTTGTGAAATATTTTTTATCAAGTTCTAATTAGATGTGTGATAACAAACCCTGCTGTACATGGGGCAAATGAGGGAGCCGTGACAGGCCCATCCATTGAGGCTGTCCACGTCTGGACACTGAAACTAATGGAGCACTGCTTCTATCTCAGGGATGGATAGAAAGCAATGAGGGATGAGACTCCAGAGTCCAGTCTGGCCTGCAAATGCAAAGCCATTTAAAGTCTCTTATTTGACTGTAATAAAGGTCCAGAAATGCCTGAGGGCCTACAGTCAAAAATTCCATTACGATTCATTCAGGATTGATCCCCCAAATACTTAATGACAATACCACACTGGGATTGATCATGTTTTGAAAATAAAGTCCAGTAGGATAAACGTCAGCAGGGCTTTTGGATTAATTGAAGGGGTGTTTTGCCTTTAACAGTACGACATATACAGACTCTACACTAAACAAAAACTTTAAGATTTTCATATTGTGTTCGGCTTTGGTCGCAGTTTGAAGGTGCTTTGGTCACAAAACAGATGTTCTTCTAATGTTTGCCCTTAAGATCACAGATTCTACATAAGAGCAGAGACCACTTGGGTTAACATGATTTTTTAAATGTGTTTTCTGAAAAAAACAACACAAAAAAAACAGACACACGCAAAATCCAGAATCACAACAAAAATTGTTCATGATCTTGCACTTTCTCCACAAGGAAATAAGCTTGTGTTGAGATCAGAAAACGATAATGAGTATTTTTCTTGCTCGTAGAAAATTAAAAACATACTTGCTCTGTCCCCAACATTAAACATTCACATTACACATTAAACATTCTGTCATGACAATAACTCTCCGAACATCCCTCTTCCCTCGTCCTTGTTTTTGTCTTTTGAACACAGATTTTTGTTCATAGCACGCTCGAGTGATTTTTGCACAATTGTTTAATTCAGTTCGCAGTGCTATGCTGCTACTTCAATATGGAAAACGCATGACCAGCTCAAACTTAAATCTGAATTAAGGCAAATCTAAACACTGTAATTTACAAGTCATCAAATTATTCAGAAGAAATTCAACATTCCTTTATATCATTAGGTGCTGGGAGTAGTAAACAGTTTGAGGACGTGTGTGTGTGAGTGTACATTAGGAGTAAATAGTATTCTCCTGCTGAACCCCCCCCCCCCCCACACCCCTCTGTTTCGCCTTTTGCTGACCAGGGGAATTAAGAAGCAAAACGTGGGTTTTAAGAGCGTTCCTTTCATGTCTTGATGTAAGCTTTGGCATTACTTCAGACATCAAGATCGGTTTCATAGAAATCCCATTCCATCTAAAGTAAAAGCTCGGCAGTAAATCTGCCCTATACTCCCCCATAACACTTCCATAAATGATTCATTCAGCTCAGTTTAGCTGATGCAAAACAGAATGTTAGTGAGTTGTGGATGGAGCCTGAGCTGCAAGTGGAAGACCAACCCCGCTGCTTAGTGATTTCATCAATCTCTGGAGGAGAAAGAGAGGAGAAAAGAGGAAGAAGAGAACGGTGTACACTAATAATAACTTTTGTGTCACTATCCAGAGGTCATGTTTTTTAATCCCTCAGCCTAAAGAATTGTGTTATTCTAAAATATAACCCCAGCGGTGCCGAAGCAGTTGAGATCCATCACGGTTTGAGATAAGAGCCGGCTGATCTCCTCCTTCTGCACAGCCTCGCCCAGAACTACACAGGGAGATAAGATGGAACTTTTGTTTGAAACCTGATGAGAACCCTCTTAATGAAAGTGCTGCGCCAAAAATAATCTTTTTTCTCCATGTTAGTCAATCAAGAAATGGTGTAGTTGGGGGAAAAAGAGGAGAAAGAAAGTAATTTTGCATAATCAGTGAGCACCATCTGGAACAATTAACCAAATTCCACAGAACTCAGAGGATCAGTCATATTGGCTTATTAAAGATCCAGAATTATACAAGTAATAAATCCTTGGAAAAACGAAGCGTACCCCTGCCTGTCACGACTATTTTAACTTCAAATACAGTGGAATACTTGATAAGGCTGAAAAGAGGAGATTAATATATGCAAATTATGTCGAGCATTTAAAAGCCCCCAACAACTGTCTCGTTTTTTTTTTTTCTGTCTCTTATTACAGGGCTTTATGTTTTATTCATACACCAACTCACCTGTCATTTCATAAGCTATAATATTATGAGGGTATTATTAAACAGCATAAAGTGGAGCTTTAATTGGAAAGCTCCATTGCATTTTCCAATTATTTGCAGCAAATTAAAAGCAGATGCACATAGTTTAATAAGAATTCTAATATTGTTTCCTGAAAATCAAAAATCACTGTCATCCTGCCAAGATATTTTGCAAACCCAAGTTAATTTTGAGCCTCCTATTTTTTTCCTCCTCCTCCTCCTCCTCTGAAGGATGAACTGTCTCGTGTCTGTTAATTGAAGTTCCTCTAATGGATAGGGAAATAATTGCTCTCCATATTACGTTAGATCAGGGCCAATGTCAGGATTTATTTTTGATTAATGCAATAGATATGTAAATGTATTACTTTTTATTAAGTTTACCTTTTTATCAGGTGGATGTCTGCTGAATACTATATGTTGTTGTGTTGGTAATGAAGAGAGGCTGCGACGCATCAGACTGAACGTCACGTCACACACACAGAGTTTTAGACTTTCTTTCCAACACCTTTACATTTATTTTTTATCAAACGTATACCTTTTAGACACATTTCATGAACGCACGCTTAATTACTTTTAAAATATCCTGCTTTTCTGTCAATGTATGGATAACAGACCTAATTGGCAAAGGGACTTGGCAGGAATCAAAGCAACGCGGTGAAGAAAAGCAAAAGGTTGGAGCTGCGATGAAAACTTGATAACTTTTCAAATGAGCTTGAACTGTCAAGTGAGAGAGGGCTGCAAAATAAATGTGAATTAGTTTTTAATATTCTAGTAATAAATGTCAAAGCGCCTGCACATCACATCTGTACATGATGTGACTGCAGATGACAGATTTCCCAGACATGCTTCTCCTCCCCTCAACTCGCTCTTTTTTTTTTTTTTTTTTGGTGGGGTTTTTGTTTTGTTGGGAAGTGACGGAGGGTTTAATCAAGAAAGCAGGCAATTCATCAATCCTAAAGAAGGCGCCTGTACAACCCTGACAGAGCGCACATGGTTTTAGACCAACTCGAACCTGGCCAGCTGTCAGCCCACACGCGCGCGTGCACACACAGGCACCCATGCACCCACACATACACACACACACATGCCAGAGCTACCACCGCTAACAATTAACACAAATGGGCTGTCGGCTACGACCTCACACTTGGTCTGCAGGCTATCACATTGTTAATGAAGGGAAAGTTGCGTTCTCTCACATTCACAGTGTGATGCTGTAAGGCTGACGAGTACACAGTCTCTAGCAATAATGCCAAGAACCGTCTCAGGCTAACTCCATTATCCTTTTTTCAGTAAAATCTCACCAGCTCATGAAGGGACGCATAAAGGCAGAAGAAAGAGGGAGTCTGTACAGCTGCGAAGGACAGTGTGAGATAAATGATGACTGCTGGCAGCGTACTGTACAGTATGTGCATGTTCTTCACTGTCACTCAAACCCTGTCCCAGTGGAGGAATCGCACACCCGATGCCACAAACCACTCAGCTGTGTGTTAATGTCTGCTCCTTCAGGGCCACACTTTGCACAGTTGTCTTGACTAACTTATAATGTGACTGTCATACCAACACAATGATGTATTAATCATTTTTTAAGTCAATTACGCAGTGATTTTCTTTTTTGGATGGCGGCGTACAGGAAAAGGAAAAAGAAAAGGGAAAAAAGCAGCTTTGAATTTAGACAAACTTTAAAATTCAAATTAATTTGTGTATTCAAACATTTCCTTATGCAGCTCTATCACGTGCACTACGGCAATTGTTTTGCTATTAAAAAAGGCAGGTTGTAACATGGCCGTAGCCTGTGTGTGCCTCTGCTTGAGCAGCAGGAGGAATCCTCACCACATGGTGTCTCTCTCCAGCTGGATAAAAACCTGCCTGCCTCGTTCACCTCGTGTGGATCACATGCTCTTTAAGGCTAGAGTGTCTCAGCTCCGTGGCTCTGAGGCTGTCATAGCTAAGCTCTGCTTCCTAACGAATTAGCCTTTCTTCTGTTTTAGTGCCCGAGAATTGTGCTATAGTTGAGTTTCTCCCTGACAAAGAGAAGGGAATTCGTCCAGTGCATGCACGGTACATATGTAAGTATGGCATGTGATGGATCATCTTTGACAGCTGTTAAATGTTCTCTTGAGTGTAATGCGCTGCTCCTCTGGGAAGTCATGTGCGCTCAGATAAGCAAAGCTCTGTACAGTATCCATCAGTGAGGCGATCTAGGCACAGAGCGTTAGTAGATCAAGTACCAGAGGAGCTGCCTTTATGTACAGACATTCAGTGTACATAGACAGTATAAGTACAAGTATTGAACCTTTTCTCCAAAAACATACAGTAGAGCTTTTTCTTGCAGTAAGTTGGCTAAAAGATATACGGTGAAAGTGTGAGACTGTTTACCTGTCATGGTGTGGTTCCCACTGCTCTGGTGCTCATAGTCCGGCCTGCTTGTGGTCCTGCTTCTGGCAGAAAGAAAGCAACAATGTTCTCTCAACTGATCAATACTATTTTATTGACCATCATGTTAAAAACATACAAAATGGATGTACTTTGTACTTGGACAATTACGTTCTAAGGCACATCGCCCTGACATTAAAATATAATGCAAGAGACTTTATTTAGCATGGAAGCATAGAAACTCCCTCCTCACACAAAGGTTTTTTATCTGTCTAAAGGCAAAACAGAGCGCTGAAATAACAGGATGAATCCGAAGAGGAGAAATATGGTAAAAGTTAAACCGTGCCTCAGCTGCCCAGGGGCTTGCACAGACCTTTAACGGGGGTTTGGAGCAGGATCTTGTTAATTCTGGAGGAACTGAGAGATTCCATTATTCAAGGGAAGTCTGTTTTTTTTCCCCAGTTTCATGGCCTTGTATTACAGAAAACAGCACAGAATGCACTTTGTGGGCAGTTGAAGTTAACAAACCATATAAGATTGAAATCCTCATCAATCAAGCTATCATGAATCACACCCTGTGACTCACCCCTATGGATCGATAAATCCACAGCAAGCAGGGAAAAAAAAAAAAAAAAATCACCGCTTCGAGAGAGCTGCATAACATGACATGCTCTGGAGGTAAAATGAGCTCCGGGATGGCATTATAAAACAAATGATCTTATAATGATAATGCAAAGTAGTCGGCGATATCATTAAAAAGGGAATTGCTTTGATTAGAGGACACACAGGCGAAACTGTTTGTTGTTAAAGACAAAGAACAAGAGAGACTAGAGGAATAAGACAGTGCTGAATTATAAAAAGACAAGACAGATTTTGGGGGTGAGCAGGTGTGAAGTTGCAAATAATGAAGTGCGTTTTGAGTATCATGTTCTGCATTTGGTCTGTTTATGAATAACATGGGGGGGGGGGTGTAAAATCTAAATTCTTAAAATTTAAGACTTAAGGCAGATCTGCATATTCCAAGGGTGCTGTGCATGAGTTGTGGCTTTCAAAGCCTTATCTCTTTGGATGAGATAAATAAATGCAATAATTTCCATCAAGAGCAATAAAACAAGACTTCTGACAGGCTGTGGTATTTATGAGCTGAAGCCTGCAACTCAGATTTATTTGCAATGAAAGGGTCGACTTTTCTCCTCCTCATTTACATCAGCATTTGGCCATGTTAAATCCAGGCCAATGGTGAATTTTTAAAAGGTTGGCATCAATCTTGCGGGAACAATTGCCATATTCAACGCAGACTTCTTATACCTCTCAAAGGTTGATTCCACTAAGGTACACATCTTTCAAAGCACAGAGACATCCCATGGACTGATAAAGGGGGGGGGGGGTTTAAATGTCTTTTTAGGGCATCTGTGTTTGCGCGGTTAATTAGTACTCAGACGAAACAAAGAGAACAGAGAAAGTTATAATTCCGGCTATTTATCTATGTATCTGAAAAAGTGAAAGCAGTACTTAAATCCAAAAGACTCAACCGGGGAAATGTGCTCATGAAATGCTTTTCTACAGGCAACCTCCGGGGTTGCTTTTCCCATCTGTTTGAAACAAAAAACTGTCTCAATCCAAATTGGTGATTTCTAAATACAATTTTAGGTGCAATGGATAGGGTAACATATGGCAAATCAATTAGACACCTAATTCTTAAAACAAAAACATGGCAAGTGCATTCGCTAATCAACAGCAGTGTTGGGGCTCATATTATGTTGGCCACTGGAGTTTTGACAACAATTAATCCTCATTTCAGGCAAGGAGAGCCATATTGACACATATTCCTAATTTGAATATTCAATTATAGTGTAGTTCCTCATCAAATTATAGTAAAACTGGGAACACGGCCTGAAAGATTTACGCAATTACAACGCAGATCAAGAGTCTTATGTTCCCATGAAATTTGCCGGAGTTAAAATCAGATTAGTGCGGCAAAGCAAACCTCAACACTAAGGATTACTTGACAATATGAATTACAGTTCAACAGATTCTTTTTTTATGCAGTGTTCTTTAAGTTGTTGCACATGGAATAAGGAAAAGAGTTGTCTGTGTTAGAAAAAAAAAGAGAAAGTGGGAGAGACAGTGGGGACAGACGAGCGGTAGTCAGTGGAGAGGTAAGATGAGGATGAGAGTAATATCACTGAAGAGCCAGAGCTGCGATACAGAGAGCTGGAAGCTCTTGTTTTGACACACATTCAGCCTTTCCCGTGACAACATCTCCACACCTTCCTCTATGTGCCGACAGTGCTGCTTTATGAGAGCTGCTTTCCCACCCATCATTATCCTCCTTTAAGCTCGGTGTCAGGTATTGAAAAGAGGATCTCTCTGAATATGGCTGCAAAATCACTGAACAGCCTGAGCCCATCAGATCTTAGCTGATCATTCGATCATTCCTGGCACCGCTCCGCACCCCTTCTCTTGATCTCCGCTACTTTTTGCAACTTTTTCGGAACACAACAAAGTAATGAGTAAGATTGAGCCGGGAGTGATTGTTCTTCAGCGCTTCAGATGGGAGATCTGTCAGGCGACACACTGACAGTCACGGTGTCTCTTTCTCTCAAGAGTCGTGTGCAGTGGGAAGTCTTGGTTAACCAGCGAGCAATGAAAGCTGATACAATACTCCTGCAGAGCTGCAGCAATGTGCGGACTGTCACAGGTAGAAGACAGTGCAATCCCAAACGTATTGATATGCATGCCAATCCTGACACTGATGACTCTTTAGGCTTCACGCGTTAAAGAAAAAGCCAACTACAGTTTGCAATGAAAAAAAAAAAAAGAAGATACTTGGCCTTGACATTTTTATCGCTTTACAGTTTGATTTAAAAAGTGTCCGTGTGTACAATAGCCTATTATTCTAAGAGAAATGTCAAAAACCTTGATTCTGAGTGAAGCGAAAGAAATTGCAATATTAGGACAAGGCTAATTTATGCTAGCAGTCACTGTAGAGGTCAGATATCAGCCTCAGCAATGACAGCTTTATCAGGAGAACAAATGGCAGCGTTGGCCAGGAGAAGGAAGGAGGGGGATACTTTACTGGACACATTAAAAGGCTGACCGGATGGTGCAGGTTTTTCACATTATAAAGTCAGGGAGAGGCTGATATGGTCCTGTCTTGACAGAGAACAAGCCAAAGTGGTTGACATCAAGCTGCAGCTATGAATCAAAACAGAACACTGTCGCTGGTTGAAACGCTTTAGACAAACTTGATAAAAGAGACATTAAACACACAAGGTTCAAATGCATTTGCACGGCAGACTGCTCAACGAGCCCGTATCCCAACAGTTTTAGTGGCTCAATATGGTGCGACAGCACGAGCCAATAAGAAATAACTACTCTAGTTTTAGTGTTTATCCTTGATCGTGCTTGAACTGAGAAAATAATTATTCCCTTTACTAATACTCCACATAGAACGTAATTTAACACAATCACACCAGCCAAAGCATGAAAGCATGATGGAAAACCAGCAGGGATGATGTGGCCTAGAATTCTTCAATACCTCTATAGTATATAACAATAATTCCTTCATGATATAATTAATTTAATTAATGCGACCTGGACCTGGATAAGTGTCAAAAAATGGATGGATGGACTAACCAACTAAAAATGATTGATTCTTTTTCAATTAATCAATTAGTCAATCGAAAGAAAATGAATCTTCAACTATTTTTTGATTAATATTCTCAGATGCTCTTTGCTGCTTTTCTTTGTCAAATATGACACTTAATGAAATATCTTTGGATTTTCAACATTTTCTATAAGACGATGAGTTTCCTTGCTACTGTAGCTAGCAGTAGTGACAGAACTTGCTGACTGGAACTCTAACTCACAAAAAGGGAAACATTTTATAACTAACAATACTGCCCAAGGCAGGCAAGAAATAAATGTAAATTTAAGACTCCTCAATACCTTCTAAGTCCTTTTTTGTTTTGAGGAAACTGAATTCAGAACTTTTCAAGACCTGCAGATACCCTGTTTTTAGCTGACAAAACAGTAAACAAACAATTCAAATGCAACACCTTAGCCTTGATGCAATCACTGTGTGCCTCCCATAATGATGCAACACCCTGCAGTTACTCTGTACTGCAGCTCTGCACTGCTGAAAAAACCTGATTTGCGGTTACGTTTGTACACAACTCTAACAAGCTCTCGCTGCCTGAGGCAACTTAACATTTGAGAGGGATCACTGCAGCTTTCAAAATTATAAGGGTCATTAAAAATTTACACATTATTGACTGTATTTAAAACATCTTTTCCACTGACTGTAAAGAGCACTTAAATTTAAGAGGTGCTATTCTCCAAAGGCCATAAAGTTGTTATAGATAGCCCGAAGGAGGCATGGAGGAGAGAATTTTCTCTTGCTGAATATGAATAAAGTATAGTGGGGTGCTACTACACAGACAGTTACACTGTAGTACTGTACTTACTTAAGCAATCAGTGAGTGTTGAAGAGCTGTTTATAAATCACTGTGTCAAAGTATCTAATCTGTGACTTTAAAGAAACTACAGAAATATTTATAGCTGTACGTACGGTTGTCTAAAGTGCATGTAACTACACAGAGAGGATGCCAGATAAATAGTCAAAGAGCTGCTGCTGTCTAAATTTCCCACAGTGCCGTCCTTATGTGTCAGTGCATTATGGATGGAAATACTCTCAAAAGAAGACTCTCTGACTGTGGAATGAATTTTAATGTTAATACAAAAACAGCAGCCTGTGATCTCAGCAGGCATCGGGAGGGGGTGTGAGTCGCTTCGAGGTGCAATTTATTCCAACCTCTGAGCCTCACCAACTTGAAAGTGGGCTTCAAAAGAGCAGAGGATTACCGGTAAGAGTTGCGAAGGCGGACACATAGGCCTGAGTGCTCACCATCACTTCAACACATCAAAGGTTATTGACCATCGACTTCCAAAATATGGGCAATTCACAAAACTCTGCCCAGTTTGAACTTTGGGTTTTTGAATTCACGCTGTCCATTTTATTGTTCTCAGCCCACTGAGTGGCCATGGGAACAGAAGCTCTGTTTTGAATGCGCCTGCTGGCACCCACCGCTCTGGCCTGTTGTGGCTTTTAAGTGGCTTTTACTCAGCCCAGCACAGGATGGCAGAGCATAGCACTTCAAGCTGGCAAACCCATCAGCGCCCCGTGCCAAGCCTCCCTCTCCACAGCACCGCCACACCGAAGGAGTCTCAATTGTTTATTTACAATTTGCCGTGGAAATCCCCAGTTCTTCATTGGGATAAATAATTGAGCTGTTTGATCTGGACACCGTACAAAGGGTTGCTCCATGCACACTAAGGCCTGAGGCGGAGGAAGCCAGCGCAGCATGAGCAGAGGAGGGGACACACACACACTCCAGCATGGCGGAGATCTTGGAGCTCTCCTCCCTTCCTCTGCAGCTGTCGCTCGCTCTCCAGGCTACATCTCCTCCTCTTTGTCTGCACAGTACAACACTCCTGTCACCACAGTCAGAGGAGCGACCTGCCTCTGCCTCCTGGGACGCACCACAAATAGCAGGAGTTTAGCCCTCATTGAACTCATGTTCTTGTTCAGAGGATCCTGTCTAGTTAGCCTGTCTCTCCGGTTCACCCCCGCTACCTCGTTGTCCAGCCACAACCTTTACGGCAGATTGCCCGGGAGTGATCAATTGCTCGTGTCTTCATTGTCGTACATATGGTACAGAAGCGTAACAACAGCTCAAGAGTACACTGGGCGTGAAATACAAAAAGAGAGCAGGGAGGAAAGTTAAACTTTGAGAGCCACTGCTGAATATTGTGGCATGGTGTTACCTTGCTGTGTGGGGTGGAGCGTCACTGTTAACTGCACTGGACATTTCCTGGGACGGCTGAAGCTGAGAAACATCTCCCATTCGATACCATATCCCCATATTGTTTATCTCACTGTGTAAAGATGAAGAAGAGACATACAGAGAGTGTTTAAACAGCTAGGTTAGTAATCCTTCACGCAAATGAGAAAATATTTCATAATGTAAAAAAAAGATAGAAGATACAAAGCATCATGAATTCATTTATTTCCAGTGTCAAACAGCTCACCCGATACAGGTGTAGTCAACAAGATGGTTCTTGGACTTCGCAATGATCTGGATGTCATATACAGCCGTCCTGGCAGCTGCACGAGGGCTGATTTTCACGCAGAGTCTCCTCTTCCTCATGGCAGTTTCCTCTGATGAGTAAGGTACACATGAGGGTGTCAGACAGGAATTGGCGTGTCGTGTATCCAATTCTGTCATCAAGTTTCAAGCTAAAAAAACCTCGAGGAGAAATATATATTCACAAATCCCACTTATACTTTCCTATTTAGTCATTACCAGTCTCAGAATAAGAGATGAGCTAATATCAGTTTCTGGGTGACTTGCTGTGCTCAAAGGGATATGACTGGCCAGCGGAAAAGCCACAAAATCCACATGCGTTATTATCATTTTTATCATTTTAGTAGGTAAAATGACAGAAGCAAGTGAATCCTCCATCAGCTTTAGTGCACAACTGGGATTTAAACTGGATATTCTAGATAGAAACTCATACATAATGTCACATGTATACATTAAACATGGATTCACATAAAGTAATAAAACATTAAATTACACCATAGCCAAACAAAACATAATCTCTTTTCTTCATTCTGCCAAAAAAAAAGCATTGCCATGCTTTCTTATATTGCATCTGTGCCTCGCTCATTTATTTCCCCTGCAACACTAGAAAGTGCAGTGTAAATGCAATGATAATAAAAATAATAAACAAGCTGTCCTCACTCCCCACACCAAAATATTATTACATTTCCAAGGCATGGATAGTGAGGGGGAAATACATAGCACTCAAAAAGCACTAAAGCATTGGGGAATGCATTTCATTAATATTAGATAACCCCCATCCACTCGTCCTCTCCCCAAATAAATACATAAATAAATAAGCCCCTCATAAAGAAAAGCACAGCTCCAGCTGAGATAAACAATGACTCATGATTCTCTTCTCTTGTACCTCCAGGGCAAAATGTTTATTTTATTCCCACAGTCTGCCATAAATTAAGCTAACCTGCACCCATAAAACATTCACTATCTCAAGCAAAGCTGCCCCTGAGGACCTCCGCATAAGCTGGTCGGAGAGTGAAAAAAGAAGAGGAGGAGGGGAGCGAGCCTGTGGTCGGTATTGACTGTTTACTTACTTGTGTCCACTGTTTCTTCCACAGGTGTGAAGCCCTCTGGCAACGCGTCGTTAATGTCCATCACCTTCATGTCCACAACAACGTCAGGCCCCTAAAAGACAGAGCGCAGGCAGGACATTTAAAGTCATGTATGCAAATTCCACTTTTCAAAAAGGACAGAGAGCAAGAAAAAGAAAAGGTTAGTCATTTTTTGGAGGACTCAGGAAAGAAAATGTAGAGATAATAAGAGTCAATGATTTACTAAAAGCTCGGGAAGTCTCTAAAGAGAAGGGTTGACAAAATAGCTGAAGTAATTACTCTCTAATAGCTTTTTTTTTTTTTTTTTTTACAATGAGAGAATGCATCTGTGAACTTGTAATCACTCTCAACCTTTTGGCGAGAAGCTGTGGGATGATGGGAGACAGAGCAGGCAGTCTAATCAACAGAATGGGACTGGTTAAAAACAATCAGGGACTGTGTAGTTGACATTTTCAAGCATGACTCTTCCCTGCCTCCCATTACATTTTCATTTTTTGCCATAATAAATTGCAATAATACACAGTGGCAGTAGAGAGTGGGGCGAGCCAGGCGTGACTTGATGCGTCCGAAAAGGCTGGATTTCACTGCTACTGTTGCCCGACAGTCATTACCATTAGAGACATATTTTATTCATAGTTTTTATACTGACTTAAGGAGGAATATGGATGAACGTTATTACTATGCATGGAACCTTTTTTTAGTGTTTTCCCCTTTTGCTGGAGAGATTTCTTCCATCAGAGCCTGACAAAAAGGGGCTTTCTACCTCCAACCTAGAGTATGATAAATCACAAACTATTTACTTCCCCCCACGTAATTCAGGGGCTAATTTTACAGAATCTGTTTTTGTCATAGACAATTACAGTGGGAGCTCCATTGACTGGCAGACAAAATAGCCTTTGTTGATGGCTCTGTCATGTTTTATTTGTGTCAAAGTCTTTAAAACAATGTGGACAGACATTTTAAGATAATATACAGGAACTAGGGGAAGGCTATTTGTATGCTATATACTAAACTGAGGACCAGATTGAGCTCAAGCACAAGGCAGCCACTGCCAAGTTGCCTGGCTTTCAGAGGACATACTGTAAAAAAAAAAAAAAAAAAAAAAAAAAAAGGTAAATAAAAAGACTTGATTAAGTTGTAAAATTGAGCTGATGCAAAACATTTTTACAAAAGTGCAGGTTTTGTTTACAATACTGTCTGAATTCCATGCAGCCCATGGAAACAAATGAATAGACAGCCAATAGTAAGCTGTATGAGCTGAGGTTAGACAGGTTGATAACCCTGTACATGTAAGCAGATGTATTTATGGCCACAGAGCAGCTGACAGCCATGCAACAACAAATCAGCTGTAGGCTGCAGGCAGGAGACGAGTCCAAAAATGAGCCAACAACATTATGAGAAACATTCAAAGATCATTTCAGCCACAGAAGAGTCAGTGCTGCTCAAATTGGGATCTCTCTATACATATATAGCACAATTTTACTGGAGGTGCCTTTTGTAGAGTCATTTCTTACATAAAAAGGAATATTTTCCTATTCACAATTACAAGTGCATCAACTTTCAAGAGTCACTGGTTGGTAACCATTTTCTCCACAGGGATGCTGTTGATTGAATAAATTGGAATAGTTAAAATACAGCTCATTGTTATTTCATGAATAAACATAAATAATATCCTCGGGAGGACGTCGTACAACATGAAAAATATCTCACCAAGGTATTATTCATCTGGAATATGCATGCAAATGTATTATATGTAAAGGTTCAAAACTGCACTGCCAACTCTGCTCTTTTTAAATGGGACTTTCACTGATCAAAGTGCAAAGTGCACAAAGATGTGCTGGCGGCAGAAAACTGAGCTAATAACCGCCGGCAAACAAGAAAGGTGCAGCAGATGAGGTGTTAGTGCAGAATGCATACGGGAAGGGAGAAGTTTACATTCACACTTACAGTTTTTCTGGTGAAACAGAGATAGCGAGTGACCTTGGATTTGAATAAGCTGTCCTTCCACAGGTCGGCATCAGAGCCATCTGTTGTTTGTGCAACCTACGTGAAAAAAAAACAAGGAGAGGAAAAAAAACATGCAGGAGGTGGGATAAAGTTAATGTATGTATGCCATGAGCGTGTTGCTTTTGCCTCTTCCCTTGCATACTAGCCTTAATTAACGCTTGCCAACACTGGCGCTCCATCTCATTAGTGCTCTGCGTGGGTAAAGGAGTCTTAGCCTCCAAAAAGGTGGCTAAAAATATCATCCCTCGGGACCAGGCTGATTAAAGATGCCCTGACAAGGATCTGCTCTAATAAGGAAACCAAACTTCAACGTGCTTCTGTGGGAAAGCAGGGATTATATTTGGGGTAAATGTGGAGTGTATCTTTTTTCAAAAACCTGCTGTAGTATCCCTTGAGCAAGACACAGGTAAACTGAGAACACTGCGCATGCATAGTTTTACTGCTCTACCCCCCTGTGTGGATTCTTTCTATTATTTAATGAGACAAGTCTTCTGAGAATAAATTACTGAGGATTTAAAGCAATTTCATGCGTATGCCTAAATAAGTCTAAATCCAAAGATCTAAGCAGCTTGTCCTTGTACGATAGGCTCATTCATAGTTGTAAATGATCAGTGGAGCCAGTAAAAAAAAAAAAAAAGATTGCATCACATTGACAGCATGTAGGCACCACAAGTCAAGCTCAAGGTCCAACACTACATTGCTATGTAAATGTAGGTATGCAGGGCAGAATGATAAAGCAAAATATAACCTGCAGACTGCATCACAGAGACTCTCCCCTCGTTCCAGCAAATATGCTTGGCTGAAGCGTCATGTTCCATTGGCTATCATGTGAGAATCACCTAAATAACTGCCAGAGTTATTTTCTAAAGGGATCCTTTACAAAGAAGAGTCAATCTAATGAGGTTCATTCAAATGAAGAAGTCATAGATCTCTGCACCCACCCACACACATTACCCCCTTGACAATAATGATGAATGACCTCGGTGACTGGGTGGGGGAAACATGGCATGGGGAGATTCATGAAAAACCACCACTGACTAGATGGGATGAGAGCGGAGACTAGACTGGGGGAACAGAGATAGATAGTGGGATGAGAGAGAGAGAAAGAGCCGAAGATGAGTGGAGAGAGGGATTGTGGGGCGTCTCCAACAGCAGTTCCATGAAAGGTCCCAGAAGGAGCCTATACATCACCAGCCTCCCTCTTCCTTACAAGACAACCCGTCTTGGCCACTTTTTCCAGGTCAGTAGCCAGCGCATCCTGTCAGCGTAAACAAAGGGCTCACTTTGTGAAACCCAAAGTCAAGTTGAGGAGTAACGAGGGCACGGTCCTCCGAGGAGGCACCTCAGGCATCATCCTGCCACAGCCGCCGGCAGCAAGGATGCGACGCAGCTTGAATGTGAAACGCCAACTGCTGAGCCACGGCAGAGAAGGCATGTGTAAAGTTGCTATGGCTCTTCTCTTATACTTTCAAGTCTGCCACTGCATGGCTCTGTCATTACACACACTTCAATGAGAAGAATGCCACATGTCTGATAACAAACGTCGTGGCTCTGATATTGAAATATGGTCGTATCATTTGATTTAAAATGCAATGACAGATTCATCTGCCACTTCCTCAAATCTAAAGCTTACAGTGATCTAAAAGCCCACCTATGAAACAAGTCTTTGTTGGGGGGGGCTGAATACTCCTATGAAGGATCTCTGGAGACAGACACCACCAGCACGTTACTATGAAGCACTGGGAAGCACAGCTGTGAATAAAAAGATATAAAGGCATACAATCAAAAATCTCTGGGGAGTGAAACCAGGTGGGGAAGACATAAGAGATGTACAGGGAACAAACTAGTCCCTTCAAAGAAGAACAGAAAAACTGGAAAAAAAAAAAACATGTTTTGGATGCTTTCTCTCAACTGAAAATAGATAACCTGAAAACTGACTATATATTAAAGAACTACAGTAGCAGTTACTTTGAGATCGGTCTTTGACTTTCAGTAATAGTTTGACATTTTGGGAAATGTGCTCATTGGCTTACTTGCTGAGATTTAGGTGAGAAGTCTGATAAAACTCTCAACTTAGTGCATTAAGAATGGAGCTAACGTTGCAGCCGGGGGGGTGATTTGCTTAGTTTAGCTAAAGACTGGAAGCAGGAGGAAACAGCTAGTGTGGCTCTCTCCAAAGCTAAGAATTAAGCCTACAGGTTAACTCCAAAGCTCATTTATTAACACAACAAGTATTTTGTTTGTTTAATCCCTATAAAAACAACAAATTGTGGTTTTAGAGGGACTCACGTTTGCCTAGAACTTCTGTGCAGACAAGACAGTCAGTTTAACATTTCTGTTTGTGTATGAATTAAACAAACAAGATACAACATGTGAGTTAGTGAGCTTTAGATGTGCTAGTAGGTGTATTTTTGAGTTTTAGACAGAGCTAGGCTAGCTGTTTCCCCCTGCTTCCACTCTTCATGCTAAGCTAAGCGTCTTCTGGCCCTAGCTGCAGACTTAGCGCACAGACATGAGAGTGGTATTTATCTTCTCTTCTAACTCTTAGCAAGGAAACTATACCTTTAAAGTAGAGATGCTCCCTCAAAAACAGACAGGTATTGGGTCTGTAAATTCAGGCATTCTAGCTAATCATAAACTAGTACTAGGCTTCTTCAAATAAACTTACATTTCAGTAATGAGTTTAAGAGCGTAACAAGTTGAATGCTCAGGTGAATCTGAAATACACACATATCCCCTTTGCAACCCTCGCACAGAGTGTGAGAGAGCGTGAGTCTACTCGTAGCGTTTGATGTTGGGTGGCTGCTGGTGCTTCAGCAAAGCTCCTGATCCCAGCGGAGCAGTGTTTGATCTGGGCCTGTGCTCTCTTGTGTTGGAACAACCTGCTCAAGTTCAGAGATGTGAGCACATCGTAGCAGAGAGCAAAAGAGTTAATCAGCCCTTTGATCTGCTGTATAAAAAGTATGGTAAGTATGGTAAGCAGTCAGTATTAAGGAGGAATTCTAAAAGAATTCTAGTATGAAAGAGGGAAAAAAATAAATCAATAGAGCGTAATATCCTGAGACTTCCCCTTCTCAGTGCAGTATTAGTGCACTGATGCCATGTGTTGATATTTTTGTTTGTATTTCAAGTCTGCAGATGAAAGACCACATCGTGATGTTCAAAAGATGTTCTTGGAGATGGGACAAATGCATTTGAAGTAGTGCTTCAGAGTCTGAAAGGCATTGAATTTTTATCTCAGAGGCTAACTTGTACTTGACTTTTCATTCAGAGGTATGATTTTGATATTTCATGACCTTGAAGGATATGTTTATTTTATTTTATTCTACAAAGGAAAACTAACACAGACTGAAATATATCACTAAAAACTATAGTATTATATATTAAAGAAAAGGCTTTAAGCTATCTGGAGTGTAACCCTGTTTTCCTATAGACATGTATTCTATCAGGGACAAACATGTCACACAGACAGGAAGCAATGCCACATTCACATCATACAAGAACAAGACTGCATGGTCTACGGCCATGCTAATAGCTCTGTGAGGCTGTGAGGCTAAATGCTAACGCCAGCCTGCTAACATACTCACGATAACAATGTTGAATTTTTTATGTTTAGTGGGTATAATGTTTTCCATGTTCATTATTCAAGTTCAGTGTGTTATCAAGCTAACATTTGCTAATTAGCACACAAAGTACAGCTGAGGCTGATGGGAAAGTCATTAGTTTTTGCAGGTATAAGGATTCATTCATTAGGATTCATCCTCTGGGCACAATGGATATCTGTACCGAAGTTCATGGCAATCAATCCAATGGTTTTTGAGACATTTCACTAAAAACGAAAAACGTCGTGGTGACTCTAGAGAAGTCAGGGGATCAATTTAGCATAAAGTTGTTGAGATAGTCACATTTCAGTCTGGACCAAAGTGATGAACCGACTGACTTACTGACCGACATTGACGCCGCTAGCATGGCTGGAAAAATAAATCACCATAATAAAGTTATCAGGTTGAAATGCTGCTCATTGTATTTGAAATAGTATTTGCTATTATATCATTATCTTAAATCTAAACTATTTCCACATTTCAAAGTGCTGGTGCACTGCCTGTGGGTTGACAAATATGTATTTACAATTTACTCAGCATTTATCACAGAGATAAACCAGTGTCATTAGCAGTCAGAGATTAGCTTTTAGCCCTACAGAACATGCACAGTATTTGCACATCAACTGGAATGTATTGGTACACTGGAGCAGCAGAGGAGGAAGTCTGACGGGGCTTCTCTCTGTGTCACTACTGTGTGGTGTGTATGCAGTTTCCCTGCCAGTGGCTCCACTCTGATGCCAACCCACCATCATCTGCCAGAGATTGGAACAAGCTGGGTGTGTAGGGTGGAGCAGGAAGAGATAAAAACTGGGGGAAGAGGGGAGGTTTGGGGGCGTAGGGTGATAGCAAGAATAAGCAGTCTGAATAGGAAGAGAGAGAGGGGAGGAGATTCTGCCCTTGAGCTTGTTTTGTGCTTTGTTTAACTCACACACTCTCTTCTCTTTTCAACCCTCTCCAACTCTTTCAAGAAACATTCACATAAACCAGCCGATCCCGCACTACATCCTTACACATTCCTATTATTGCTGAAGTTGTTGTGGTACTTGAATATAAGGGAAACATGGGGGTAAACATAAATGACTTTGGTGGGCATCAACCAAACATCATTAAACCTTCGCCTCTGGTGTGTCTGTAATACTGGTGGCAACTAACAACAACGTCAGGAAGGGAATCTTCCTAATCATCAAAGTAAACGTCATGAATAAGTCATCTAACAGCTCTAACAAAAAACACCTCGGAAGACTGCCAACATCCTGGCTGTAAGTTATGCCATACAATCAGTTACAACAATTACATGTACAACCAACAGCAGAGAGCAAAAACAAGAAGCTTGCCAAAATAAAAGGATTAGATTTCAGATTAAACTTTCAATCTATGACATTTAGGCCATATAACAATGCTGGCAAAACATTTTTAAAGCCTCACAAGAGTAAATAAATAATTATTTCTCCTATTTTTTAATTTCACCTGTGGCTTTTACAGTAAAGATTATTAAACTTAACGATGTGTGTCCAAACAAACAATCCCCTACAGCTCAAAATGAATACTCACAACATAGTAGCCATCAAGGGCCTTCCTCAGTGAAGTTACTACTCCAACTGCAGAGATGGGCTCTGTGGGCAGCTGGTTGCTCACTTCAGACATGTCGAAGCTGCGTCAGAAAAACAGAAGAGCCTCAACACACATTTGGCATTTCACCAGAACAAAACATATTACAATGATCTTCCTTCTGAAAATTAACATGTGATGCATCATGTAATTCAATGCAATACTGACTCATACAGTGCATGAAAAATGTTGAAAAACATGGGGAAGGGCATTATCTGGAATCTGAAAACTTTGAATAAATACACAAAATGGTGATAGTGGAGCAAACTGAGGATTGCACCCTTCAGGCTAATTACATGGAGAATGGACAAGGTTTTTCTTGGCTAAAAAGACCACATTATTGACTTCTTGATGAGGCTTATTAGGATCCTGAAGAAAAAGCGGCCACCTAATCAAGGATCAAATGACAAGTGAGACCAATGACAAAACAGCATTTGGAGACCACCCAGTGACTTCACCAAATCACAAATTAGGCAGAGTGATCACATATTTTCAAGGAAGTCCCAATCAATTGCTATCTATTCCTGTCCAAGGGAATTTTTCCCTAATGGGTATGCAAGCCTTTTACAGGGTAAGTGGCTTTGCAATGGTTCCCTTACGCAATTTTATTAGATTAGGTTTAAAGCATTCTTGTACTAACTGACAAAGTTGCTGCATTCAATCTTGATGTTTACGAAATCTATTGCAATTAAGCTGATCAAATTAGGGGATTTACTCCAGAAACAGCTGTCTCCTTAACAAATGTTAGATAGCTGTACTTATTCAAATGAAACAGGATAGCAAATTAGCTAATAGAATGAAGGATCTCTTTGTAACATTAATTTGTTCAAAATGAGCTTTGTTTTCCAGCACAACATCAAGGCTTAGAGACTCATCCAGGCAGACCAAACATCCAAACTTATTTCCAGCTTCCAAGGAAAAGATCACTGTGTGCTCCTACATGGATATACAAACATGAATAGTGTGTCTGTGATATTCAATACTGGGTTTATTGCGACTACAGTAATCATGACATTTCATCTCCATAACTATAAGGCAGTACGGGCATATTAGCCTACTAATCAGAACTTAATTAACTATTACAAAATGTGTACCTCAGATGATTTGGCATAATGTTAACGAGGGAGTTAACATGTCATTTGTGAGTATTGGATCTACACCTTGTCACAATGTGTATCAGTTTACTAGTTAGCTAGCTAGCATCTACTATGGCTGTGTTACACACATATGAACATGGATGTTATTGCAGGTTGGCTGTCATCATGATGACTACATTCATGTTTAATTCTTGTGTCATTCATGAACTACGTAATGATACAGTCTCTAATAAAAATTCAAAAGCCATTAAATCGGATAAGATGCACATGTGGGGAGGCCACAAAAAAAGTTATTAGCATGCATAAGGTTATGTGCTCTTTAACAGCTGCTAAACAGGGACCACTGTGGTCTGCAGATTAACAGATGTTGAACTAACGTTAAAAACCTGGAATAGTTTATCGGCACATTGTTTCTCGGTCCTCTTTACCCTAATAACTAGCCAGGAACTTAGCTAACGTTATTCATTAATAAGCAGTAAGTTCCTCGTTTGTTAACGTACTCGGCTCACGGCAACCAACGTTACTCGGTATTTAGCGGAGCTAACGTTAAGGGTTAGCTTACAGCGGTAACGTTCCATATATCCGTCAAACATCATCTGACTTTATTTGTATGTTTCAATGCTGGCAAAGCTTTGAGAAACTGGTCAGAAAACCCGAGCCCTTAGGGGGTGAAACTAAAACCCTCGACAGTTGGGTTTAGTTTACCTGGTTGAAACGTCGTGCTCTCCTGAGTGCTGTCACCTGGCTTCATCTTCGGACTTTACCCCGCCTGAACCTGCAGGCTGTAAACGCTTCCGGGTACCACTACCTGCACGACCACGCTCACAATCTAAGCTAGGTAAAATCTCCGTCTGTCAACATACATGTTTTATTTAAATAGATAAACAAACAAACAAAAATCCTAGCCCTTTTAAATTCAGTTTACTTATTTCAGTAGACAACGTGTAACTTTTCACTTCCCCCTAGTTTCCTTGTTGGTTGCCTGTATTGTTGTAAGCTGCCATGCACAATCCCATTTGGAAAGTCATTTTAATGTATCCTAACTGAGGCTGCATTCAAACTTAGTGTATTTGCTTTTTTAAAAATAATTGTTATTATTTTTGCTTGTAGCTATCATGAGTTACTGGTAAAAAATCACAAGATGCAGCACGGAGGCAACATTTAACTAATTCAACTGATGAGAATATCTTATGAAAGCACCATCAGAAGGCTATATGAATAGTAAATGTGCCAATTAACTTTTGTCAGTGTGAATTGCATATACACAGAGAATAAAGGCCTGGGCCAACAATGCCACATTGACTCGTGGGTGTATTTCTTTGCAATAACTTTTGAGATCCAATTTAGCTATGGTAACTAAATTAAGGTTGTGCTTCACTAAACGACTGTCATTACATGGATGTATCTATGGGTCACGCCTTCTGACAGTTGGTTGTCTCTCTAATCATCACATGTCATTACTGTAATCAAATAAAAGTAAGATAAAGAGCTATGTTTTAGCTTAGCTGTAACATTAGGATGTACATCTCCCAGAGTACAAAACTTGAAAGCCTCTTGTAGACTGTCCAAACCACCAAGGGGCGACAGATGCTTTCCCATCACCAACTTTATTATTTCTACCCCCATCATACCAATCAAATAAATTATTTCATTGTGCAACTATTATCCTAATTTATTCAAATCAAAGACTTGTTGCTCGGGTTTGTGACATGATGCCATATGCCAGCATGGTGTCTTCATTGGGGCCACACACTGTGAAATGTGTTCATGGGCTTACATGGCTGCACATGATGTGACCAGTTTTCCCATTTTTACATTTTTATAACGCGTCTATAATTAGAGCAGAGACATTCAGGGAAAAGCTGCCACCTCATATGACCAGCAACTTTCACCACCTCCACACTTGCTGCTGATGATAATTAAAGTGGCAAAATCTTGCCTGTGTTTGCTGACAAGTGTTTGGGTTAGTTTCTAATTCAAATTTTTTTTGAAATTCTCAACAGGCAAACACGGCACTGCCTGCTTTTCTAGCCTTTGTATCTATTCTGATTTTAGATGTCTTAAAGGAATAGCTGCACATGTTGGTGCTCCGAACCGAGGGTCTTAGGATACAGGGTGTTGTATGCTGTACAGATTGTAAATCCCATTGAGGCCAATTTGTGACTTGTGATATTGGGCTATATTAATAAAAAATTCACTTGTACCTAAATATAAAGCTGCCACTCCTTAGCTTAGCTTAGCTTACCTTAGCACAAAGACTGGAAATGGGGAAACACATGTTTATTAATGAGCTTCAGAGGTGCTGGTAGATAGAGGTTTTTACCTTTGGACAGAGCCAGGCTAGCTGTTTCCACCTGTTTCCAGTCTAAGCTAACCAGCTGCAGACGATAGCTTCATGTTTACTGTACAAACATGAGAGTGGTATCAATCTTCTCATCTAACTCTGATCAAGGAAGTGAATAAGCTTATTCCTGTCTTGTTCAAACTGTAAAAGTGTATCTTACTGTGCGCCTGAGTGTCCTACTGCTCTCTTATTTGTGTTATTATTTGTAACACACAACTGCAGTAGCTCATTGGGGCAAAGAGTTTCTTTAGTCTTTGTGTGTACTGTTTGTCAATAAGTGATGGCGTCATTGAAACAAAGAATAATTGTATGTGGTTAACAGAACAACAACTACAAAGACACCAACCTGCTGCCAAACAGTGATCGGTTCACATGGTGGAAGAGGATTTCATTTTACAATAGTCTTACTTCATCAGCTGTAACACCCCCCCATCATCACCAGCACCCACCTCACACACACACACACACACACACACAATCCTACGAACACATGCTTCCACATCAAGGTGTTGACAACTTACTGAAACAGGCATGCTCATTTTATGTTGCATTGGTGGCAGTGCTGAAGTTGATAAGATAAAATCTCAGGTGTCAGTGGGAAAAAAAAAACAACACATGCTCCGGCTGCGAAAGGGTACACCTGCTAAAGTAATGGTCTAATTATGGAATAGGTGATGAAACACTCGTTGAGAGTCTGGAGATATCAGCAACACATGGTAACTGTGAAAGCCATCAGCTATTACAGTGTTTTAATGTGCGGCACATCGCATGCTGAGGATTGTGGGGTAAGATGAATGATGGCTGTGGCAGGTTTCTGTGGGGGAGCAGCCAGTGTGGGACGCATAGCATTACAGCTGGCATTTTGAAAAGGTTCATTAAAACTGTGATTTCTTTGTTCACGCTTTGTTTCATGTATACTTTATGGCGCGTCTCAGTTAAAGCCGACCCCATAAACACTGGATCATCCTATCGTGTACAAAATATCATACACATATTCTGGTAAGTCCTTAACAACGTTGTGGATGTGAGTGGTAATCAGGGGATGACAGAAGAGCCCCTGGACCAAAATTATACCTCAGTGAACGACTTTGCACCCAAATGATAGAAAACAGCAAAGGTTTTCTTTTCATGTGTAAAGGTCATTCACTGTGTTTTGTAATTTGCTGACACTAGTCTGGGGACTGAAGATGGAGATTTCTGTGTTGCCACCCCGAGAGTAATAATATCCCTATCTCAACTTGGGAAATCTACTGCGCCCCAATGTCCCCGTCACCCGTATGAACCCATTATGGGCTGTGTAGAAATCTGCAGGTCTCATTTCATATATGACCCCCCCCCCCCCCCCCCCTCCTCTCTCTCTTTTCTGTCTACACATAAAAAAAACCCTGTGTCTCCTGAATAGCTTATAATAACAAGTTTTAAGAAGCCTACCCTTGGTGCTCCTATAGGATACACCCTTGCAAGGCTTTATAATATCATGCTTTTTGTCTAATTAAAGGTCAGTTTGGTCCAGTCTCATTGTTGCCTTGGCTGAAAAATCTCCTGAAACATGATGGCTTTGCCAAATGTGATTTAATTTTCCATTTGTGCCATCTGTTTTCTTGGCTAAAGCACTGAATTGCACAAGTTGAAAATGTAGGAACTGTCAGATTCATTTTTGTAAATTCTTCACACTTATAGTTAAAAATAAATCACATTCAAAAAGAGCAGATTTCTTAAAATCCCTGTAGATAATAGATAACCTTCCGAGGCGGTCTTTATTTGACCTATATGGTGCATGTTTGAAGGTGTATGCCCATGCCAGGGATGCAGAGATGGTCAGTCTAGCTTAAGTAATTTCTTCGGTAGTATTTTACATACACTCATCTCTTACCAGCTTACACTTTATCGCTCAACTTATCATCAAACACACACCCATACACTCACATACATCCGTGCATGGACACCGCACACACACACACACACACACACACACACACACGCATGCATACACACATATACTTTCCTCCGTCTGGTGGGGAGTCTGGACTGCTCCGACTGACTGCGCCTCACTGCCCTTGTGCAGTGGTGTGCCAGTTGTGCCTTCCCCCATCGCTGTGAATGCCACCATCTGGTGTGCCACGTGGACATCATAATCTCCCCTTAATTACATTAGCAGTGCAATCAGTTACTGCATTACAAGGCCGGGCGAAGAGCTTTTAAATCTTGGAGGAAATCATAAATAATTGCACTAAGTACCCAGCGCCAGATGTGCGTGCCAACTTGGCTGGCATGAGATAAATAGTAACCTCAACAACGGTGTTCAATATCGACTCTGCAAACATTTTTTGGCCAGTGAGATCCCCTTGTCTTTTGCTCTCGTCCCCGTCCTCGTCCTCTCCCTTTGGATGCTCACACTTTGTGTGTGAAAGCACACAGAGAGGTTGGGGTCCACTGCCTGTATAGTACCTGTTGCTGCAGTGTGACTGATGGCATCCAGGAAACAGTTTGTAACAAGGTGTTTCACAGCGTCACCATTCAGTCCATTACTGCACCCTTCAATCATTCTTCAGTCGTGTAATTAGATGTTTCTCAGGTATCTTGTGCTGGAAATTGAAGTTCTTTATGGATTCTGAATAGTTAGGTGTGAAGTGCGAGTGCGGGGCTAACAAGACATTAAGACACACCGCCACGTCTTTCTCCTCAGAGGGGGATGTTGCGTTGTGTTGCATGGTACTTTTCACTCATCTTCCTGTCATATTCTCAGATCCCAGGGCCGCTCATACTGACACACATCTCACTCAGTTCATTGCCAGCTCAGAGCACTTCCTCTTACCCACTGGCTAGATGGGGCCGCTATCCAGTGTCAATACACCAGAGGCCACCAAAGTTTAGAACTGACTAGATTAATAGACATTTTTCATGTAAAACATTTTGACTTGTCATAGCAGGAGAAGCACAGGTGTAATGAATAACACCGTAGTGGGCCAGCATGCACAATACCACAGCCCTGGAAATGGCTAAACCAAATTGTATGCAGCCATTGTTGATGTTATTAAATACACCTGTGCTTTTCCTGCTACCACATGTCAAAGTTTTTCTCCTTTAATACACTTGTCTTCAGGGTGATATTTATCACACAATGCTATTTAAGAATACTAAAACAAAGCTCAAAGTCCTTTCTAAAAGGACAGAAGTCCATGGCTGGACCACTACAACACACTCGATTTTGGTTTCCCTCCCAAGAGTCTTTAGACACTTCACTATATTCAGAGCGGTGCTGCTAGGATCCTTCTGAGAGTGTGGGCACATCACCGTATCACCTCTATCCTTTACAACCATCCCCTTCACTATGGAGTTTAGAATTCTTCCCAATAATAAGGATTTAAGGACTAAGGATTTAACTTCAGTTTATAGACCTCAGCAGTGTAATTCTTATTTTGTATCCTTTATCATACAGGTTATTTGTCATGAACGTTGTCCTGAAAAAGAGATCATTGCTCTCACTGAAACTACTGGTTTATATAGGTAAAAAGAAGATCATGAAAAATTTAGGTAGAATCTTAAGGTGAATTGATTTAAACTTCTGAGCAAATTAACAGGATTGTGCACAGTATGCTCTCTATCTTCAGTCTGCCATTAGTGGCATGGGCAGCGGTATTTTAAGCTTGATAACGGGATGCTTTCCATCACAGTGATCCTTGGGAGATATCTCTGAGATTTTGTTAATTGTTTGCTTAGATTGCGTGTGCACACACTCTTGTACCTGTAGCTTTTATTTCAAAGAAGCTGATTCTTTTCAATGTAAGTTCTCATCATTCGGTCAGATGATTAAAGGTACAAATGTGTCTTTTACTTCTGAGAAATACTCCTCACAATAAAGTGCTCGGTTGTGAAAATGCAGGAACAAATAATGTATTGAAGTTTCTTTAAAATGTGTCTAACATCATTGCATATTACATGTCACAGGTGGACAAACAAATGCAGGAAATCTGATCCATAACCCCCCTTCTCATGATGTGTTATTTAAAGATGTATGCTTTGGATTTTATTTTCCACAACATCCAAACATATGCTTTAGTATGCTGATATTCTTTCTCTGTGTTGAATTCATCAAAGTATCTACGATATCGTTTTTCTTTTAATTTGATTAGATTTGGTTAAATGGTAGAGATGACATGCAGGTGTTTGTGCAGATTTGTGTTTTCTGGAAAGCCAGGTTAAATGAACACCAGCGGTATGTGGCATCCACATGTACTTCCCTCACTGAGTAAATAAGATATAAATTCACAAAAAGGCACCTTGACAATCTATCTCCCGGATGGAGATATTGATATTAACATGTACAATGCCCATTTCAATTTGATCACAATCTGGCCTTCAAAGTGCTATTTAAATGAACGGGTGTCTTTTCAACTAAACAACGTGGGGATAAAAAAAAACACAGCAGAGTGAAGAAAGAGAATTACAGATATTGACTAAATATGTCTTATCATTTATCATAATTTCTCCATCCACTTTGTCACGGCTTCAGCATTTAAGGAAGATAGATGATACAAGATGTTGTCCTCTCTTTCATACTTTCCGTGCTCTGGGAAGTGTGTCCAATATGGACTTACTTTACCTCTTTGCAATTCAGTTGGCATGCGTTTGTCACCATCTAGTCATACCGCGTATTTCTTGCATGTTTTTCTACTTGCTGCATTATGGGACATCTGGCATTTGGACCTTTAACCTGTATGATAAAGGATGCATTTCATGAGCAGCAATATATCTTACTAATAACAAATATTTAGAGGGCAGCGTGTCAAATTACTACACGGGTGTTTTAGTCGACTAAGCGCTTGATATATGTTATTCAGGGAGTTTTTGAAGGCACCACAATGTCAGTGTAGTGTCATTAAGAAGCAAGGCTTTGAAAGGTGTGGCATTTGCTATTCTGCGTCCCAGTGGGCTTTATGCTGAGGTGGTCGGCTCGGCAAGGGCGACCATTAATATCTGAGAGGGAATATTCCCATGGTGAGGTGACTGGTTGGAGAAGGTCCTGCTCCAGCGCAGACACCTACAACATGAAAGTTCAAAGAAAGTGCTGAGCGTGAGCTCAGCCAGTAGCGGCCATCTGCTCCCCTGCTAACTAATGCAAAATATCCACTGTGAACAAATCTCCAGGAGGGATGTGATCTACCGTCCAATTCTTACCGTTTCTTACAAGAAGGAGCTTCCGCCACCTAAAATTCATCAAGTCACACATACAGTATCAGATACGCGTCATAGAAAAAAACACACCAAGAGTTATTCCTTTAATAAGATGTAGTGATACAACAGTTTCTTTATTTCTCGTTCTTTATACAGCGATCTTCACATCTATCACACACGCAGGACTTTGTCACTCAACTCTCTTATGTATTTGAATGTGTTGTTTGCCCTGGTGTGGTGATTTAGAGGGAACATTTTATCAGAGCTAGCCAAGCAAGCCTGGTCCACCGGGGAGCCAGGCATTTTATAAGGGTATAAATAATCAATGACACTGCATCTGTAATGGCCTGTAATGCAGTTTGTTAACTCCTCCACTTCACCCCGCCCCCACCCAGAATGGCGCGTTTGTTGCTCAAACAATAGAAACGGATTGCCACGGCTAATTGACAAGGCAGGGGAATTCTCTTTAGGTGTCTGTCTGTGTTAGTCTCACTGCCCATGACTCCTCTTATATCATGCAGCAAGATGCCTTGTCTTTCCTTCTTCTTAAGCTTTGTGAATGCTTGCTGTATGTGCCATGTACCAATATTTTCTCACTAGAGGTGCACATGGAGTGGGCGGATGGAAAATAAAGGTAATTAAGTCCATATTAAATGATAACATATGCATGTGTTACAGTCAGATTGAGTTAATCTGATTTCTATTGTGTCATCTCAGCTGCTGGTTATTATGAGCATCAATCTTAAATTAACTTTTATTGATCAATTGTACGCCAAACCCACAAGGGGCTTAAAACGTCTGCCAAAAAGTTCAATTTTGTGACCTGAAACACTGTAAAACTAGTAAACATGTTTTACCATTTTTTAATGATTGTGGTTAGTGAATGTTTCTAGTAAATAAAAAATATATTTTCCAATGCTGCTCATGTAAGTAATTTTCAAAGACATACACACTAAACCATCACTGTTGTGTCCATGTCTCATATTTCACATATTTCCAGAGAAGAAAAAAATACCAAAATATACTCCCCCCTCCTCCCCCCTCCCACACACACACACACACACACACACACCCACAGCCAAACATGATACATATTTTGAGTTTCACCCCTCCCCCTGATCTCGCCCATGAGCCTCTGATTTCCATTATTATTAATATCTGCCTGTTTAATTTTCAGCTCTGTCATAATGTGTCGGCCTAAACTACAAGAGACAATCCCTTATTGATTACTTTCCCAGCAGCCCCGGCGCATGCCCCAGCTGATCACGCCTCTCATGCACAGACATCTCATGCATTTCAGATAATAAGCTGCTGCTCTGGAGTTGAAACAAATTGGATGTGCAGTCAGTCACTGTCCAAGTGAATCATGTTGCAGTCTGTCAGTGGACTAGGCTTGGATTATCATCTTACCCAAGCGAGGCAAAAAAAGGGAGAAAAAAACGCCACGAGCACCTGCCGTGATGGCAGGGTGGTATGTGTGAGCATGACTCCCACACTGTTGAAGAGTTGGGACTATTGATCAGATCACCCTGCATGCTGTTATATCTCATATACATTCATATTCACAGAGTTATGCACAAACATGAGGGCACAGGTTAACACTTTCTCTTAAAATGCTAACCAAACTATGACAAAGGACGTCACAATATGACGCAGATAAAAGAAACAGTCACATATATTGACATCTATGTAATTTCTGCAGTAGTCTTGATAAATAAAGAGACTGTCTGTGTTTTTGAGTGATTAAATTCGAGTGGAATCGCTCTTTTTCCTCATTTTGACAAAGCTTGAAGCTTCAAACAAACATGATTTCCTTCATCTTTCATATCTTCAGATATATGCTTCAGGGTATTGTGAGAGCAAAGTGCTGGCTTTTAGCATCAGAGCTGTTGGCATTTAGAAAAGTTCCCATGAGAAAAATGTGACAAGATATGAATGAAACAAGTCGTTAGTCCTCTGAATCGATGAGGGGTAAAGGCCTTATTAGAAGCAAACTTTTGTTTACATGACAATTTAATACAACACGAGAGAAGTCTTGACACAACCAGAGGGATCAGCTATGAGATTTCTTGTTTATGCTCCATATTTTCTGACCCGTCAACAGCAATCTCCATAGCATGACAGAGCTTGCCAACTTACAACAGTAGATGCTCGAAACACCATGCTCCATGCACATGTTACAGTGTACATGGACAAGGCACACACTTTGCCAGAAACTATTTCCAACAGCAAACAATGCTGCCATTGTATTGACTTGCTTTGGATTCTGTGACATGAAGAAAATAAAGCATCCTGTCAACCTGGACCCAGCTCTGTTTCGAATTTAGTGCACTTTCATGTTAAAAAATCAAAAAGGGAAGTTTTTTGGAGTTGCACGGAAAGACATGATTAATAATACATCAGGATTATAGAGCACAGACTGTGCTGCACTGACTTTAATAAGTCCATGGAGGGAAAACAAACACAGACTATGAAAACAACCACACTCGCAGCCTGAAAAACATCTGCATTTAAACACCAATAAATCTGCATTTCCCCCGTCAGCATTAGGTATTAGTTAGTGGTTCATGGTGTTAAAACACGCCTAAATGTAAATGATAGCTATCATATTTGATTACTCGTCTCCGATTTTTCACAAACTACATGAAATAATGGTTTTATTTTGGAAGTACACCTGAGCTACTGTGGTTTGCTGCAAAAACCCTGAGAAGTAGAATAATTGGCACCCTAGTGTAAGGCTCCCTCTGTTTGGTGCCAGCTGTTTAAAATATGGATGATATTGTTTTCATTGCTTGGCTTTTATTGAGTTCTACTTGGTCCGTGCAGTATAATCCTCTGACTCTGACCTTTTCTGGCATGTGGGAAAAGTAAATAAACAAGGCACTGATGTATTCCCTCCGTTACCAGAGAAGCTGAGCTGCAGCTTTTCAGTTGATCACATTCAGGTGTCTGGATTCAGAGAGCTGTCTGTGGGTGCTTAAGCAAGAGTGGCGAGATGCCTTTTTCTGTGGAACAGGCGGAGAATAATGGATGATGGGGAGGAAGAGAAAAATGTATTGACAACTGTGATCGGTGCACAGCATCTGCTCTCTATCGGCATATTTCCCCTGCTAGCAAAACTAGCGGCTGTTGACCATGAGATGTTTTAGTCTGAGCATTCTTTTAAAATGTAGCTCCTCGTGGAGGTCACAATAAAACACAGAAACACCAGAGCTGAAGACAAGTTCAAGTGTAATTTAAAAGCACATCTTTGATGCACTGAGGTGAATTATACGCATGCATTTGTGAAGTACAAAAAGTGAGCAAAACAAGACGTTCCCTGCAAAGAGCCCGATTCTGGCACAAGTTGTCTGAGGCAGTAAATTTCCCTCCAGCCTCAGATATAACTTGTCCTGCGCAGCAGCTGTACAGTACGTGGATATCACACTAATCCCAGTCTCATTGCATTATTCCACTCATGGCCATCCGTTGTTAACTCTTGCATAAATACATAGATAAGAAAATGATTAAATTTAAGTCAAGTCTTTCTCGTTCTACACTGTCGCCTTAAATCATGCATAAATGTGATAATTACCCACACTAGGCCAAAAGGGCCCATCACTGCCACTTTAAATCCAATAAATGCCACGACCTGATCACTATAATTGACCATCTATCAGGGTCATTGAGGAGTCCAATGTTGTTAACCGCCGCTTATAATTCCTCTTGATCATTGTTAATTACAGAAAGTGGGAGAAACCAATATTCCAGATACCCAGAGAACAGCTGCCAACCATTGCAGAGAGGTAGGACGGGATGTTTTATTACCACTTAGTTTGAAAAATGACATGCATTGTGATTTAAGATACACACCTGAACTCCTATTATCTCAATCAGCTTCTTAATGTTAATTGTTGGGGTGCAACATAAACAGTTAGAATAGTTTTGGTTGTGTAACATGAGAGATTTCTGTTGTTGAATTGGGCGGGGCGAGTTAGAAAAAGTCAGGTACTTCTGTGTACCAATTACAATTGCGCAACACTGTCAATCAAGTCTGATCAAACCGCACCCACAAGAGATTAAAATGAATTGTAACTAAGTACCTTTTTTTTTTTTTTTAACTTACTTACTTACCAAGTTTTCAGGGGCTTTAAGGAGTATTACGTAATCAGAGCTCACCTTTGTCAGCACCAGTCTGCTGTGGTAAATGAGAGAATTTAAGCTACAAATGTATTATATTGTAACATAGTTAACTCTGTGTTATATACTTAAAGGCGCGTTAAATAAGAAAGGCTTTTGATTTACTCAAGGGAGAAAGGCCGTCTGGTCATGAATTTCATTTAGCCCTGCAACGTTCTGTGAATATGAGGCACACTTAGCAGTCAATTTTTACACAGACGTCATGTACGTGGACAATCTCTAATTGCATTTTAAATAAGCCTAAATATGCACATACCGTAAAAGCACACTGCTACCTTTTTAACAGCTCACATTTCAAAATTACATTGCCTCTGCCAGCATTTGCACCCCATTTCTTTTCAGCCTACTTTTCTTACTGTACTGTTCACTGGGGCAACAAGTCATTGAGAAAATGCACAATTTATTGACATTTTATGGAAAGACCCTTACCCCCTTTCACCACCGCACAATTACGTAAAAGCCATCTAGCCCCTGAGTAACCCTTTTTATAGTAATTCATTTATGACTCTGGTCACAGAGGGGATGCCTCTACTGCCACAAACACCCTAAAACATGTGTGGATGGCATGAGGATGAAATCCACAATGCACTGAAGGGCACAGCTTTCATCAAGACCTTCTTTTTTCTTCTTCATAAGCACATCATAAAATATTTCATTCCGCTTTTACAATCGACTTGTTTCATTACAAAGTTGTACATTTTATTTCCACGAGTAGGAATGACATAACCAAGGCTCATTTGGGTATTTCAAAATGCTTCCCCTTGATAGAAAACACGCCGCTCAGATGGCTCGTTTTAGTGAGGGAGGGCATTAGAAGATGGACAAGCTAAAAGACGCAAGAAAGCGATGCTTCAGACAAGAGAAATAAAAAGAAAATGAGACAAAGAGATTGAGTGAGTGGTCGAGAGGCTGCTATAGTCTCTCCTGAGATGAGTATGATGATTGCACCCACATTCCACTGCAGAGCTAAAACCCTTGGAGGCTTTTGGAATGTGAAAACCTACTTCTTCTCTCTTTATAGTACAACACTTAGGCAGCGTACCACTTTTTTTTTTTTCCCACCCTGAACATTGCTCACATCGCTGTTCCCTGAAGCTTGAAAGCACAACATTTCTCAGCCAGCAACTCCCACTGGGACTAAAGCCCAGAGATGGAAATGCAAAGAATATGTTTTATTGGACAGTTGCAGACAAATAAATCTAAATATGTATTTTGGTCATGTTTGTGTGCCGACTACATCCTGAGGGAGTTGAAATGATTATGTGACATAAATAACAGCGCTGTAGCATGATATTAGGTCACATGTTTACATACATGGACCTAAGGTCAGGGGAGAGAATAATTCAAACACTATTTCTCTTCTTTTGAAGTGAACATTGTTTTGGCAGCATACATACATGGTGCTAGGAGCCATGCTTTCCAGTGTGCACTGATTATTAATGAGAGATGGAACCATACAGTCAGGTAAAATATACATACCTAAGTGGATAAAAGTCATAGCTGAGTTGAAGCCTGCCAGCGAGGCACAAATCAACCTGTCCAGCGTGTGTGTGTATGTGTGTGTGTGTGTGTGGGGGGGGGGGTGGCAGTGGGTCACCCTGAATGAAATGGTTTAGGCTCACTGATCTGCGTGAAGGAAAGTCAATGGGAGGTGTCAATGAGAGGGCAGGCGGGCGCTCCTGCAATCACATGTCCTGTGATTGACATGGTCTAACCTAGGGGGCTGCGTGAGATGTCAACATAGTGCAGCCCCTTGATATGGCCTCAGCTGACGTCCCCTCATAGGAGCACAGTGAATTATAGACGGAGACTGTAGGTTATGTGACCCAACCTGCGTCTCTTTTACTATGTAGCTTTACAGGGCAATCATAGGCTTTCATTCAAATTGTGTGGGTTTGTTTTTATATGTTGTTTTACTTAATATTGCAAAATTGTAAAAACGGTAAAAAAAAAAAAGAAAAAAAGAAGAGAGATCACTAATCTCTCAGCAGGCTGGCATCACTGCTTATTAGTATTGGCATATCCATTCTGATTGAAGATCTACTTCCTCCCACTTTTTGGTGATGTTGATGGAAAATGTCATCTCAATTGCAATCTTATTTTGCAGATAATTAAGAAAATTGAAAATTGAGGTGATAATTACGGTTAACATGACTATTATACTTTTAAAACATGCTTGGTGTTTTTTATGGCCTTAAAATACCCGACATCTATCATGAGGAAATGTTTAGGCTGTTATCGTACGTATGTTCAATAATATATGCTATTTGCTAAACAGTGTTTCCCCAGGTTTTAATTGAATTTCAGTTTTTAATGTACCTAATAGTCAAATAAAATACTAATATTTGTTAAATCTTTCCCTTTTCTTCTGCTTCCCAAGACTCCACTCCAATAACAAAGAAGAAAAACCCATGCGCTCCAACTTCTCAAACCTGCGCTGTGTCTTTGAAGGCAGAGCAAACTTGGGAAATAAAAGTGGCGGCCTATGGCAAACTGCACTTCAGAGAATTCAGCCCCCTTTTTCTTTCTGCCACATGTGACAAGTGAGCCATGCAGCTTTGCAGAATTATATGTCTGTGTGTCTAATTATTTCTTTTCAAGTCCATACAATAAAAGACTCCATGCTTTTCTCTTGCCGGGGCTGGGACAGCAGGAGGAGTGCCCTCCAAAATATTCCCTCTCATGCCTCTGACATGCACATCTGTCTGCACGTCAACATCGCAACTTTCTCGACGTCTTTGGTTTTAATGAAAGAGATCTGGGTGCTACAAATGCAGTAGGTGCTGTGATGACACATTTCAATTCCATTGTGCAAATAGAATCTCTCAGACTTTCTTTTAATCTTTATTATTCACTGCTTCATAGTTCAAACTACAGTGAAGACGTCAGACAATTGCCCTTCAAAAGAAGGCATACCACAAAGACTCTATTGTAATAAAGGTGTGTTACGTAGTAATACATGTGCAGAATAATGGGCATTATTGTAACAGTTGCAATGTTGAAATTGTTTGCATTACATACGTCCTTTTTGATATTTCATACAGGTTAAAATGTTGCATGATGATTGTTTTTTGTGTTATTGAAGTGGACCACCTCCCTAGTATTTCTTGCAGGGAACGATAGCTATTAGGAAATGCTTCTGCCGCAGTGCGGTCACAAGGGGGTAGCATTGACACAGTTGTTTAAGCCCTTCAGCAGGCAGCCCAGCAG